>NC_134404.1:300429058-300704058 GCF_038048845.1 Mixophyes fleayi | reverse complement strand
GCAATCAGAGACGGAACTAGCAAGCTGTGGGCCCCAGTGCAGGGAGGCGGGGAGAAGGGAACCGGGGCCCCCAACTCTATGCATCTGCCATGCAGCGGGCCCCATTATCTCCATGGGCCTCGGTGCAGGGAGGCGGGGAGAAGGGAACCGGGGCCCTCAACTCTCTGCACCTGCCATGCAGCGGGCCCCATTATCTCTAGGGCACCTGTTGCACCAACTGCTGGTAATGATGAGATGTGATACAGGTCAAAAAATGTATGTGAATCAACCAATCTGCACAGTGCATTCCTGCAAAGCAAGTCAGCCAGGCTGATACTTCCTTTCTCAGTAACCTGCTACAGAGGAAAGAGCATGGTGGACTTATTAAGGCAAGCAAAAAAACTCCAGTTATTTGATATTTGATGTATATATTTTATGACTGTCATTCCTCTCAGTAATACCTCTCCTTTCATATATGCTGATGGTAAATAGTACCATTACTTGCTCTTAAAGCAAGCTTCAGGTTTATTAACATTTTTAAGAATAAGCCTCAAAGTCTAAATTCTGATTTCCCACAATGTTCATATGCACATGACACAGTCATTTTCAGAAGCGGAAATTACAGATGAGATTTTATAACATCTGTTTTTTACTGTAGATTTAATGGTTTCAATTTGGTTCAGTAATTGTCTAAAAGGATTTTGTATTTGGTGTATCCTTAATTATTAACTAGTTAATTTGATAAATGCCTTGTAGAATGTCTGGTAATGTCTGGTAAAGATAATTTGTGACAAAATTCTGTGTTGTCTTTTACGTGGCCAGGGGAGTGTGTAGCGAGATCCAGGAAGTCTTGCTCTATCTAATCAATTTAGTCAATAGAATTGATTTTAGCACATTTCTCTTGACAGCTTATTGTACAGATGAAAACTAATTACTTTTACATCAAAACATATATTTAGGCCACAGATCCTGAACTCTGACAGGCTAAATTTGTTGAGAGGTCAAAATAAGTTATTTGTGAAATCCTAAGGGTAAATGTGTGGTATTTTAACTCCCTTTTACAAGTGAACCTTTTAGTCAGGACACTATCTGGAACAACCTGTGCAAAATCTCAGCAAAAATAAAAAAAACAATGATGTCAATTTGTGAAATGATACACAGCGATTGGCCGCTGTCAGCCACTGGCTATGCATGCTGGGAAATACACAGGTTGCAGTGTGCTCCTTCCTCTATCCATCCCCGCACAGCTGTCCATCAAATGCTGCTTTTTCCTCGCGGTCTATTAAATATTTCCCTCACAAATCAATTTTACACATGATCAGCCCATACTCCTACTGAGCTGAACCTCCCCGTTAATTAAGTGAAGAAATTACCATATATATTATATTAATGCAAACATCATTCAGCTGGTAATTCACGGCTGATCTGGATAATGGAAAGGTTGAACACCCATTAACCCAAGCCAACAAAATGGGTTGGCTGGGAAAAATCGAGCAGGTCTCCTGTGACTTGTCCCTCTAACTGCAGCACTGCGGAATCTGCTACTGTAATAATTAAAATCCTCCTGCTAGATCAATACTGGCATCTTTGGATGGGAAGTGTCCTCAATGGGAACGCCTCAAACAAGGAGGGAGGCGGAGGGGGGGCTCTTTGCAAGTGGGAGAAATTCATTTTTTTTTATCTGACAATTATCACCTTGGTGCAGACTAATTCGGCAGTATGCCCCTCTTACATTGCTTTGAATGCACCAAAGATATACATCTCTGGATAGAGGGAAAAAAAAGCCCTAACATCTCATTTTTAACAAATAAAAGCACAATTTTCCCATGCAGTTGAGAATTATCAGCAATCATGAAATAGGACAGAAAGGGGGGAAAGTAAAATACATTTAGCACTTCATCTTCTGAGGGCTTCTTCTGGGTTTCAGTTATCACTGCTTCTTCGCTCCCTCTTTTTGTGCCTTCTTGCATTGATCTCTGCCTTTTCATGTCTTAAAAATAAATAAACAGAAGAGAGAGAGAAAGTCCATTATATTCTGGTTTTAGACTGGAGGTTGGATACCGTATAATGCAGAGCACAAACCAACCAGGCTGTAAGCAGTTGACATAATTAACGCTGGTTTGCAGCAAATAAATACATAACTAAAATAGTTAAACAAAACAAATGGACTCTGTTTTTTGTAAATATCATGTTCGTGGATTTCCACATCAGTCTATATCATTTATTGTGTTATTGCATGTCATTATAGCCACCTTATTTTCCAACATTAATGCTGGTTCAGAACAGGGAGGGGAGAAACCATGAGATCCAATATGTAGTGAACTATATTTCATGAATACCAAAGGTTGCTAGTTTCTGACCATAATACAGGTATGGAATTCTTTATCTGGAGTGCCTGGGACTCGGGGGTTTCACCATCATATGGAGCACTTAAGACAAAGTGTTCTAAATTACGTAATAAAATAAAGTTACCACCGTCTTCCCCCATACTACCCCTGACATTATCCTCATCATTAGATTGTATAATAGAGTGCTTCACAGTAACCTATAAGAAAACACTTGATCTTCATGTCTGCGCTGTCAAACAGCAGCAAATATTTACAATAGGATTTTTTTGTTTTTCTGAACTTTTTAGATAACAAAATACAAAATCTCATTCCTGCAGTCCTACAGAATACAAAATATCATACCTGAATTCCCTCCCACGCACAATAAGACTTTCCTCTGGACCACAAACTTTCACACATTCTCTGAAAACCCACCTCTTCAGGCAAGCTTATAATATTCCTCAACCACTCTCTTAACCTCAATAGGCTACCCTATAACCACCCTTTATACAATTCACACAAGACAACAACACTGTGACCCCAGACCAACATTGCTTTGTGACTGGATCACATAACATACAAATCACTTTTTATCCTTTGCAATCTGGCTGGACCAATATGCAATATGTAGATTTAACCTCATGTATCTGACTCCCACTGACCTATAGATTAAAAGCTTGCGAGCAAGGCCCTCTTACCTATTTGTCTGTTTTACCCAGTATTGCTTATTACCGTTTGTCTCCAATTTTAAAGCGCTACGGAATTTGCTAGCACTATATAATTGTTAATGATCATGATACCTGTAGCCCTAAAGAATACAAAATCTTATACCTGTAGTCCTACATAACATTAATACTCTACATGAAAGTCACTACATATAATGGCTTGTTCTAATGAATGGTTTTGTGGGCACTTTGTTGCATCACGTAACGTTCCAAATGGGAGCAGACATGAGCAAACACCGATTAATGCAGTAGAAATAGGGACTGTTGATTCTTATAGCAAAATGCACATGCAGTTCACACGTGCGTAAACTAAAAATCCAAAAATGCAGGGGAAAAAGCCCATGTATGACTTAATAGTATTTTAGTTTTTAGCGTCATATTAACAGCTGCCTATATGTACAGAATACGGGCAATTTGTCTTCCAGTTTAAAGCCTGCAGCATTCCCCAGTGCTACACTGGTCTGAACATGACACCTTATTTTGCCAAAAACAATTAAAAAAAATAAAAATAAAAATCATATAAGCATCTATTGAAGGGAAGCTAGCTGTCTGTTACATGCAAAAACTCTAGGACTGAGGGGACAATATTGACGTACAGGAAATCATTCAATACACATTTCTGACATTTTTGGGCACTAAAATCACCACAAATGACATAACCATAAGACTATATCTTGTAGCTAATTGATTAGTGTTACTTCTGCATGGTATACTATTTATTTAAGGATCTGATATAGACCAAGCTTATTTGACCCATGGTGCTACAAGTGTTGTGGAACTAGAAGTCCCAGCAGGTAGAGCACGCTGACACTTAGAGTTCCATAACAGCTGGAGAGCTGCAGGTGGCCTGAGCATCTAGCATCAGATATAGATCAATAATTCAAAAGTGGCTGAATCTGGCCACTTTCCCTCTGCCCGCGGTACTTTTTGCCAAAGCTGCATTCACCACTTGTCAATGCAGCTTAACCCACACTACAAAGAGTTCACGGTCAGAGATACACCCAAAGCAGATGCGGCCTGTACTGTTGTTTCACTTCCCTGGACTGTCCAGCAGTGAATGCTGTTCAGACTGAAATACGGGGCTCCAGTGTATGCTCCTTACTCAGGTATTACACAAGTGAAAGGTCCACTAAGCGTGCTCAGATAAGTTTTGCTGAACAAAGCCAGAATTCAGTACACAAGCACTGACTGAATTGTTGAGAAAAAAAAATCTTACACTTCAGATTTTGGTGATAAAAGTTGTCATATAAACATTTGTGAATAAAAGAGGTGTGTTCAACTGACATTCTGTATATATTCATAAATATGACTGTTAACAGGAGGAGCAGCATAACCAGGTCTTCTGGGCTGTGGAAAACCAGTAAGTTAGTGTGGAATTAGTGGCGCTATATAAATAGCGGATGATAATGATTTCCTCCTCTCTCAATCACAAACAGCTATAGCCACTCCCATTGATCTAAAATACCTCCTAAAGCTTAAATGGTAAAGCATTACACATTTATGTTTGCTGTCACATTGTTCATCTTTCTTAGTCTATAAATCTATCTACACAAAGTGTTTCCTAGAACATGGAAACCCTATTAAAGAAGCTTTGACATGTGACCTACCCAGAGTGATGCCAGAGAGAGAGACACCACCCTCATCAGCAATGGATAGCACAGACAGCATACTGAAACTATTTATTTGCTTTTTATCTCATGAGAATGCAATACTTCTGGCATTTGTGAATGCTTCAATGGATCCTTTCCCATTGTATTAACTTGAATACTTATTTTTACATTGGCTGTTTGCAATGTGAAGCAATATATGATTTCTTCTCTTTTTTTCCAGAAAAGGAAACACAGGTTTAGTTGCTGCTAGGAGCTTGCAGACTCTCCTCAGTAAATAAACTCTTTATACAGTGATATCAGAACGGGTGAGGTAACTACAATACCTGGCCAGGTTTCCACCCATTGACTGTATGACTCTAGCTCGATTTTCCGGACTGTTAAATCTTTGTTGATCACAACAGGATTCTTGAAGCGATCCAAAGGTTTGTGATGTCTGTCTGCCCCAGCATATTCAGTATCATTCTAAAACACAGGAGGGAATGAGACATTTTATAAATGAGCTCCAAAATCATAGAGAGATCACCATCACCCATCCTGGGATGACGTAAACCCTGACATTTACAGGTATATGAATATAAACTAGAACATACAAGTGCTGTGCATATAAGCTATAAATACACACAATACAAAGAGAGAGAAAGTCATACTATGGAGGATCTCCAGATAAACCCCCTCGAGGACAAACTTTAGTCTGCTTACTGGGCAGCACAGGTTTTATTAGGACTGAGTGGAATCTACCATGCGGAGAAAAAGTTCTTAGTATACAGCACTAATAAGAGTGCCACCATGAACAATCAATACCTTACCTTAAAATACAATTATACACAAATTAAAAAGATTTCACCATGTCTGAGATGTTTAATTCAAAATGTATTACTTTATAAAAGTAAGTAATCTAATTTTATAAATGTTTCATTGCCACTGGGGTCTGCAGGTCCCAGGACAATCTGAGTGCCAATGACCAATCATCTTACTAAAGAGTAGGATTTATAAGTAGTTTCCGCCACACAGACGTGAACCACTATGGAGACACAGATTAAAGCTTATTTAGCTGTACATTCTAAGAAAAATAAAAAAGTCACAAAGAGTACAGGAAGGAGATCCAAAGTGACTTCTAACATCCTATATGTCTACTAAACACCGAAGAGGTGACAACTCACCAATTATAAAAGAGAAGATATAACGTACAGGAGTTTATGGGATCACATCAATGTGTATTATTAACAGTGATTGAAAACTAAATAATTGAGATTAGGTACATAAAGAAAGCAGTAGATTTGCCTTTATAGGTCTCTGTAAGAATGAGTTTATGGCACATTGTATAATAATTTAATAACATGTGGACAAGACCTATAGATTAGACACTATTTTTATATTAAAAACATTTGTCTAATTAAAAAAAAATCCCCAGCACAGATCAGACAAGCTGCATTACGTACCACACAAAGCCAAAAAATTAAACATTTCAATTCATGAGAAAATAAAAGTGAATTTCCTAAACTTGCAGCATACACTATATACACGAGGCAGTGTGTATTCAGAAGGAAATTGATATCAATTGCAAAGCTGGTCCCTGCTAATCTCTCCCCCTTTCCCAGCAACCTTACCAGGGAGGGATTCTAGCGTTTTATAGTCCCACTGACTTGTACAACAAGAAGAACTAGTTTCTAATTTTATGCCCATTCAGATAAACCACTAATGCTGTATGAAGTCTGAAAAGGTAGGATTAGAATACAACCCCACTGAACTACATTTCATCAGCTATACCTTTCCAAAGCCAGATTTATAGGTAAGCCCTTTACTGCGGCAATTGTTATTTTTTTTCCAGGGCTTCCAATGCTAATACTGGTAGCAAATTCAAATGGGTCTATCAACATGAAAGATCCCAGAAGGCTAAACCACAGCGGTGTGTGGGAGCTGCAGATACCACGGCCCTGTGTACAAAACAAATATTTCATTTTACACCTAATCTTTTATTATTTTTATTAAGTGTTTTGAAAGTAAATAGGGGAAGCCTAAGATGCATGACTAATAACTAAGCCTGCTGAATGCTGGGACTGGTTATCAAAAGCTACCAAGACTTTGCCCTTCCTCTGCATTGAGACAATCAATAATGAGCGCGTTCTACCAGCAACCTATTCTCCAGCCTAGAGGAGGCCGGGACGCTGAACCCTCTGGGGAAGGGAACAGTTTATCCTCCCCGACAAATGCAGAGTGGTGCGTTTATCAATGTGTAAAACTGGATTTTAATATTAGCATCAGCATACAAAACCAAACAGCACCCCTCTTTACTCCTCTGCCCCTAAAAATAAAACGGGATCCTGCCCACACTGTCACATCTTAGAACGCTAAGGGAAACAAGCGCTAAGATGTATGGTAACAAATTAATAAAGCTATTTGGGGGGTGGCAGCTGGGGTAAGTGACCGCCGTGGCAGAAAAGACATCAATCTGCCTCTAAGCAGGCATCAGTGGCAAAGCTTAAGCCTCTAGAAGTGGTAGTTACCACACAAAATTAACCATTCCATTTCTGTGGCAGACAGGCATGTAAAGAATATTGGGATTGGATAATGTAAACCTCAAATATAATTAATATGCATACGTTCACTTAGTTTCATATGTAAAATGTAAACAACGCTGTGTGTATACTATTGCACATGTACATGTTATTAACCCTTTAAAATCACGGGTACAAACAGCTTCACAAAAAAACAATACAAACCTGCCGTTTCTTTGAAGCCGAGCAATGTGCTTACTATCAGCCCGATTTGCTGCTAAATCCCATTTTATGAATTCTTTGTGTGGGCAAAGACTTCTGCCACTTTACAAATGTATTCCGCTAAGCCCACTAATTCAGTTAGCCTTTTCAATTCATTGTATTAATCCTGCACTGGATTCATTTTACATTAAAACTACTGCAGGGGGTGAAAAATATGCAAGATTCTTCACACACACACATATAAGTACACACACACACACACACACATATAAGTACACACACACACACACATATAAGTACACACACACACACACACACACACACACACACACACACACACACACACACACACACACACACACACACACACACACACACACACACACACACACACACAATGAAATAAAGAAGAAAAAATAGATCTGGCCTGATCTAGGCTCTCTTTTGTTAGCAGAGACTGAAACTCTTCTGGTGCTAGAACTGCACACTTTCATCACCAGTTTATTGGAACAGACAGGGTAAGGGAAGCAATGAAAGTCATTGTATTGGGACTTCAAAGCAGTCCTCTATCTAGGGGAAGGAAATCCTTTCAGTCAGCAATGGAGTCCCCTAACAACCCGCAGGTGGGTGAAAAGTTACACAAAACTCAGAGTGTCTTAAAGCCATCATGATATTACACTGACAGGATCTCCATCACTCCCACTTTTACACTCCACTGGATGTATGGCCCAGAGAAGTCTAAACAATCACATAACAAGTTATTTCATTACCAGATTGTGTTCTTCTAAGAACTAAGTAAGAGAAAACTGAGAAATGGACAGTCCGTGAACATTTATATTATATTTCTTTTTGAAGGATCATTAATCTGCGCTTCATGTTTCCCACTAAAATATAAAAAACGTAAAACAAACCACTTTTCGCCTGCAGAGTGGAGGCAGCCATAGTTCGTGTTGAACTAATATTGAGTCTATCATTTCATTGACTAGTGACAACACTGAGGCATGAAGTGCCTCATGCCTCAGTGAGATCATTAGTTCCTGGTGGATTTACAGGCTGCATTCGCATGACTGGCTGAGCTGACAAAATGTCTGCCTCCGCAGTGAGCAGGCAAAAGGTATATTTTTAAATAATAAAAAAGTAATAATTCTACATATCAGTACCAATGCTGAACTTACACATATATCAAAAGAAGAAGTTTGATATTTTCTCATAAACATTTCACAAATATTTTTTGCCAAGGCAGCTGAGTGATAGTGGCGTGCTTGCCAACGTGGTACTAAATGCTTAGCTTTCACTTTCACTAGTGTGGAAACAAACTTGTTTCCACACTAGTGAAAACAAACAAGTTGTTTTTATTTTAAAGAATTTAACCTCCCCCCCCCCCCCAAAAACCATTTATGTATAAATAAAATTCTTTATTTAAGAATAAAGTATGTTTTTAAAGATTTTGGACTGTTCTCGCCATCCTGAGACAAGCTGTTGTGCAATATTTGTTAAATAGGCTTCACCATGCAAAGGAAACCTTGTAATCACTGGTGAAAATGTTATCGTGGGCGATAATACCTTTTATGTATTGGGCGAAGCAAATATAAGCCCATATTTATTGCTTAAAAGCTGCACATCTTACAAAAGTGCAAATGAAGCGTAACTATTTTACAGTAAACAAACAATAAATCACATGGACCAATGTGCTACATTTTCCATTTTGACCAAATTGATATTACATGTGCAGATTTTTAATTGTTTTGCCTCAGTTTTGTTAAAATGTTTCTACCTTCCTGTGCTGGCGGCTGTTTGACAAGCCCCCCTCAGAGTCTTGAAGAAAACTAACCAGTAGGAATTCCGCAGTAGAACATTCCCTGCTTACTCAGTGGTGATGTCACGGATCACATGATTATCATTGAAATGCACGATTTGTTGTTTCCCCCACAAAACCGTTATTTTTCACAGAACAATTACTATACAACAAAAAATACATCAAAACAATCTAAAACACATGTTCCATATGATATCATTCATTTTTGGCGAGAATATTTTTATGTTTACTTTGATATTTTTTTTATGTTTGTTATTGGTCCTTGAAATGTCACATAATGTGTTTTCCATTCTCCATTTGTTTGGTCAACAATGGCATAACCAGTCGCTTATATTCTAAGCCTATTATATTAAACATGCCACTTCCATTAGTTCACTTTGGTCTTTGTACAGCCTGGTCCTCTAAAAGCTCTCTCCATGTTAATATGACTTGTAAATTTAAATGGTTTTATCAAAATGAAAAGGTGCCAGATTGTGCATTTACATAACAGGACAGCACAATAGTAGTTAAAGGACCTGGACTACACAGAGAAATCCCTTCAGATAAGTGACTGCAGGAGGAGATGGGTCTTATGACGCTGCATGTGGTAGAATGTTAGCGCATGAATCCTGGAGGAGAGCTTTCAATAACAGACACAGAATAATTACATTCTATCTGTGTGAATAGTACATAAAACACATAGAAAGAATGCAGCACAAAAGGTCACTCATTCACATTGTAGCAAATACGTTTTATTTAATGAATTTGGAGTCTAGCAATCAGCGGTGCACATCAGCCAGCCTAACTCACCTTGAAGTCTCTGTCGGAGGCTTCTGGGGATGTTCTCTGAGCAGCATTAGACAGAGAGTTTGCCACCTGTGGTTGAGACTCCAGAAGTCTCTTCAACTTGACGTCCACAGAGTTAGCGTTTTGTCCAGCTAGGTATGCAAATTGTGAGAGAGAGAAGGGGAGAGATTGAGACTTGGCGGTTATTCAGCAATATGTCATCTTACAACCTGCTAGCTGCTGTGTTACAGCAACAAAGAAAATAAAATAACTAGAAAGGTAACACGAGAGTCTTAAATTAAGATGTATATTGAATCAGACAAGTGCAGGCTCTTACAGGCCCCTCTATGTATTTCTTGTACTAAAAGAACTCGCACATTAGCCTGTTCTTGGCTTAGTGTCAATACCTGAATGCTACTTTGTACGCTACGCACCAGACGAGACTGAACCTTTTCACCCCTATGTTAATTAAAACATTACCTCTCATGTACATACATGTACATACACATCCTGGTATGCAAGTACATTAGTTCACTGCCTCCTAAGAGTATGTTTTCTCATTGCACAAGTACATATTTAATCTCAAATATCATATTTCATTCGTGGAAGTGTCACTAATTGCTCAAGGGGCCTGACTTGTGTTATCTGAAGCTGGGCAATGGTGTAATTGATAACTGTCTGTCGCTGGCCAAAGAATAAACTAAAATACTGAGGCACCTTGTCCAGCCTTTATGGGACAGAATACATATAACCTCTAAACTGGAATAATAACATTGCTACAGACATCATCATCAGCTATTTATATAGCGCCATTAATTCCGCAGCGCTGTACAGAGAACTCATTCACATCAGTCCCTGCCCCATTGGAGCTTACAGTCTAAATTCCCTAACACACACGGGTCAATCTGATAGCAGCCAATTAACCTACCAGTATTTGGTAGGTGTTTTTCGAGTGTGTGAGGAAACCTGGAGGAAACCCAGGCAAACACGAAAAGAAGATACAAGCTTCACACAGCTAAGGCCATGGTCGGGAATAGAACTCATGACCCTGTGCTGAGAGGCATCACTGACAGGGTTTTCTAAATGTTATCTCAAGTGAAACTACACAGTACAAAATATCTACTATGGAGACGCCAAATGAAAGGAAAACTAAAAGGTATTTTATTTTGTAGGCAATTTTCACCCCAGGAAATAACCGTCTGGAAGAGCAATATAATATACGATTTAAATATTACATAGCTGGCTGTTTCCACCAGCAACAATTGATGTACTGTATGGTCGTAACCTTATAGTAAGGGTGTGTTCACATCCCCCAGATACACCCTGTAGGAAGCATCTCTATTAGAGGGTTGGGGCAACATTACAAAATGATGAAGTCCATCAGCAGCACCAGATAGCCACTTCTGATTGGCCAATTGTGTATTGACCCCTCCAGTACTCAACATATATCACGTGGCAGCCGTCTATTTGTGTTATTGAAGTGACATTTCCATTTGGACTACACCAGAAAATAAGTTTCCCACTGGATTTTAAAGGGGAAAAAACAGATATGGAGAGGTTTGACTTTAATAACATTTTAAGGAAAATGTGCCTTTCACATTTATTAAAAGCTGTTGAGACAGTATTCTGTTGTGTATATGTCCCTTCATTACATTATTATATTGTGTAAAATTAGGGTAGTGTGGCTTTAGCATTTACTAATAACACTTATGCGATGTCTCTATGCTCCTCAGCCACTACTGGGGAGGGAGTTGGCTTCATCATCTGTAACGTGTGGGACAGACAGGTGACCGAAAAAAGTCTTCAGTTTGGGTATCTATATTGGTAGTGTGGGAACAAATTGTTATCTGAGACTGGGTCTATACTTCATTATAAAGGTTATGTTGAAAGCTTAAAAAGTGAGGTTACAGTATAAATTGGCCAATGTTCGGAGGTTAATTTAATTAAAATGTCAAATAAATAAAAACAAAGAACAGACTAAACTAATCTAATCCAAAAATGTATACAAAAAGTTATGCTTATTGTATAAATCATTCAAATAGTATACAATGTAAACTTAAATATGTTCTTTTCATATAGCCCAACAATTATAAGGCACAATATCTATAGATAGCAAAAATTGGCATACAACTGTTCTATTTAGACTTTATTAAGGATGCCAACAGCTGCAGCCATGGACTTGGTGAAGAGGTAGAGGGTTCAAGAAGTGACAAGGTCACTAATCCAGTCAAGGATAAACCTCATTCTAAAAAGTTTAACTCGGTTTCGTGAAAAACACTTCAAAAGGATTGTGTATTTCATCCTTCAACAGAGATCAAATTTTCATAAGAACTACAACAAACTGCTTTCTTTTCTTGTCATTAAAGATGACAATTATTTCTGTGCTCAAACCTGTCAATCCAAATGACCACCTTAGATACACAAACGGGCCAGCCGCAAGAGGCCGTCAGGTATGGGGTTCATTCTTATTCCTCTGAACAGACTAAGAATTAATGAAAAATGTAGGCTTGCTTTTAACACAAGCACACATAAGAACACCATTCAACAAAACTTCACAAAAACGGAACACAAATTACAAAACTGTCTTGGATCAGGGTTCAGAGTACTAGACTCTTCCACTCAACCACAAAGCTGAAAAATGTATATGACTTGCATCGATTTCTGCACAGGACAGGCCCTTACTTAATTCTTACTGCATGTATCGTGGTAAAACATCATTCATTTTTTCCAGGAGTGGAATAATTTAAAAAACAAAAAAAATAAACCAAACCATGTGACTTTCACAAACATGATGGCAAATAAAACCAAATTTTTCCAGTCGGAATATAATTGCAAATATTCTACAACCACCACACACGCGGGACGCCAGACGTGGCCCACCGCCAAACACGCGGGACGCCAGACGTGGCCCACCGCCACACACGCGGGACGCCCGACGTGGCCCACCGTCACACACAACGATGCCAGCCGATGCCCTTCATCGCACCATTTACCAGCTAGTCCTCCAGCACAAATATTGCCAGCCTGTGCCCCTACAACATTTTCAAGCCTTTTATTGCAGCCAGAGCTGTACTATGAAGAAACCCTGTGTAACTTTGGCTACCGTAACAGTACAGAGTTTCATATTGCTGTGCCTGGGAGCTGTAAGTGCCAAAAAAACAACTCTAATGGGCCACAGCAAATGCATAGGGGAACTGACAGTCATTCACAGTCACTTCCAGTGCAGAGCAGAAAAAAGGAGCACAGTAGGGGAACATGCTTGGCAATCAAGATTTGCCCAGCCCTAGTTTAGATAATGCATAGTAGGAAAGAAGAAAGACCCAGAATAAATTTGATGCTCCATAAATCCAACATATTGCATGTTTGCAATACAAACATTCTTGTGTATGATTGTTTTACCCACATATATCTGGTTGTATTTGTCTATATAGAACAACAGACATATACAAACACCTGTAGTTTACAAACCCATTGTGAACTGGTCTCCCTGACAACAGATGACAGATGCAAGCTTAACCATCGACAGACCTAAAATAAATACATCAAAATGTATTTTATTGTAGAAGAGAAATGATGACATTTGGTGCTAACATGCACTCTATTACCAGAGATTAAGAACAATGCTATTATTCTTAATTGTATTGCTACAATGACATCATGCACATAATCCACAGGAGAACCTATGACTGATAGATGCCATTTGGCCTTTGGGTGAAACTTTCAGTATTCAGAGCAAGACACAATTTCCACCTACAGACAAACAGTTTGTCCCTTATTGAGGATCATCAGTACAAAATAGGGTTTTCTGGTAACTAGCACAAGAGAGATACAACAGATGAGCTAAGGCAATTCATACGGCCCAGAAACTTACAATGAACAAATTTTACAATATACGTTATTTGCAAGATCCAAACTCCCAGATTTGTAGATTATTGTTGTTTGAGGGTTGCAATACTGGTGTAATCTTGTGGTTAATCCAGGAACTACAGGTGATGGTATAATGTGTTGTAGTTCTCACAAACGTTTGTTCCTCTTTCTTATTGATCAATTAAACATTAATTACCTGACTTAATTCTCTGAATCTAACATAATGTACACAATGGTATTGTGTAACTCTGAAATCCACAAATGCCTGATTAGTAAACATTGTATAAAATAATAAAAGACAACAAGATGCCCTTTCCCTTTAAAAACCATACCTACAATTTATTCCATGACAGTAGTTCTTCAGAATATTAAAAAACAAAACCGATCAATGATCCGATCATAGAGAAGTACAAATGTACACACAAAAATAAAACCACAATATATTCCATGAAAGGAACCTTTTCTGTTTTCAACAGGAAATGCAAAGTTGGGGTGTTTGTGAGCGAAGGATTGCCAACGCTCTGCTATGCCGCCGAGGTTATGCTCCAGAGGCAGAAAGTCTCCGCATCTGAAGTCCTGTGATAAGAAACCTCAACAAAACAACAGACCAACAGCAGCCATGCGGCTGTAAGAAACTAAGGCATGCTAACACAAACTCACAATTTAAAGGGAATTTACCATTAAAAAATATTCTAATCCTATTGAACATGTAGCACATCGTCCGACAGTGTAATATTTGCTTGTATTTCCCGTGCTTTCTATCTTACAATTGTCAGTATCCTGATCCTTGCGGCCTCTACCAATAACAATAAATCTGAATTGTTGGGGGGGGGGGGGGAATTACTGTGATCCAGTTTAAGGGTAACTGTCCTGAAATAAAGTAACACTTTGGTGCTATGCTGTTAGCGTGCATGAATTCCAAACAAGACAGGACAGTTAGAATTGGTTGTAACACATGGACCCGTCGGTTCCAAATTGTGACCATCTAGCTACAACTGTAACCCAGAACATAGTGGTAGTCAAAAACAAACAAAAAAACCTTAACAAATTAATATCCATAGTTTTAAATGTGTTAGAAGTATGGGATCTACTATCTGAAATGCTTGAGACTTAAGGTTTTCTAGAAAATATTTTTTTCCGGTGATTTGGGCCGTAATGCCTAAAATATATTGCTAGAGTGTACAGTTCAATTACATCTCCTGTATCTTCAGATGACGGCCCATAGTCAGTCCTCAGTCTATGACCATAGTACACTGTATATGACACAAATCCAACATCGGTATGACGAGAGGTGGGCGTCATAGACCGGTCATAGGCAGAGGAATTAGTGGAGAAACCCCACACAAATGAGTGCAGCTTTTAAAAATGATCCCTTCTTAATAATTTGCTTAAGACATAATAAACTAGATTTACAGTTTACCCCTGTCTTTCACTGCACTTTCTGTAACATATCCTCTTATTAAAGTGTATAGCAGGCCTGGCCAACCTGTGGCTCTCCAGGTGTTGTGAAACTACAAGCCCCAGCATGCTTTGCCAGTAGATAGCCAGCCAATAGCTGGCAAGGCATGCTGGGACTTGTAGTTTCTCAACACCTGGAGATCCACAGGTTGGCCAGGCCTGGTGCATAGCATTGCTCCTGATGGTGACTGTAGGAAGATGTACATGATGATCATGTCCGTGCAAATTACATCACTGGGCAGCAGCAAATCTTTACTTATAGTTTTTGTCTTCATTCTGATTTTTGGAAATATCAGCATAACTAATTTTCTAATTAAACATCCTATACCTGCACCGTCAGGGCTCAGTAAGGACACTTACCTGTTTTTATTGCACGTTAATAAATGCAGGAACAACACATTAAATTTCGAACAAGAGCAAGTGAAGCCATTCCCACTACTATGTTCTAAAATGTAAATGTTGCATTTAAAATGTAAGAACTCAGCATGCCCTGCTCATCATGTGATTACGTGTACGACCAATAGATTGTATTACTAAAAATGCAACACATGGTAAACAGGGTAAAAGGCATCCCAAAAACAGATATAGAAATCCCATGATAGACTCTTCCCCGCCAGAAATCAAATAAGAGAGTAAATGAGACAGCACCTGCAGACTGTTAGACATGCAAAGCGACAATAAGAATTACCAGTGAAATCAGTGTCTAGGTTAGTAGTATCAGCACTGCCACCACATACAAGAGTGCACCCGGGACTGTCCTCGTTAGTAAGTGCTTTGTTAAAACTGTCATCATCTGTAGAAATAGGCAACATAAAGATTAGCTCACTCTCAGTAAAGAGACACAAGTAACATAAAACATTCAGACATATTGGGGCTGCCGTTTCCACATTGTCTCTGAATTACCAAATTGAGCAGCTTGAAGCTGCCACAAGTTATTAAATTATACCTGTCGCCTACAGACAGCGGATGCAGATATATTGTCCTGACAATAGCCGTGAGAAGGCAGCTTACAAATGCAGTAAGTGCTAGTGGCATCATTAGTGTTGTCTATGGCTGGGAAATTCAGATGGTGCAGGGTTGTCTGTGACTTGCAATAACAATGATAAAAGTCTGTAGTAAAACATAGCACTTTACATACTAGTTACACTTTACATGTGCAGATCACAAAGTCGGATCTTAATAAGGGTGTTTTCGGCAAGAATACTATCCCTATTTATATTATTATTAGTATGACATTGAAAATAGATCAAGGGAAGAAGGGATAAAGGGGTTACAATAAGTAAGAACTATTTTAGTTATTTGTGGTACAAAACTTTCTACATATATCAAATATAGCCCACCGTGGATATCATAGAATTCTAACGCTTCTGTGGGTGACTGTGCACAAAAATGTACATGGAGTGGAGGACCAATGGCGTGAGTACCACCCAGGGCCCAGTGATGTTTTTATTTGTCCAATATTATTATTTATTTATTTATATGGTGCCATAAAAATCTGTAATGCTATACAGTGGGGAAATACAACATAGTATATTAAATGTAGAAGTCTATCAAGGAAAATACAGAACAAGCAAAGGCAAAATGAAGAACATTCAAAAAGCATAAATGCAATAATAATAAGAAGTTAAGTAGAACATAGAAGACACAATATACAACAGTCACAGCACACACAAACATATCAGTTCCCATGAGTAACACAGATACCCCTTATTTTCGAAACAGTCCCTCTCTGGGTCTGATGAATAAATATATATGAATAAACTCCTCACTTCATTCGTACAAGTGTCTGCTTAGTGCATAATTACATCCACACTGTATACACAAAGTTGTTTACGATAAATTACAGTAACAAATACCATAAAACTTGCCTACAATTTGTCCACAAATCTGCTGAGCAATATGTGGCTGTCTGTGAAAGCAAAGTAAAAGAAAAATGTATATTTATCTTAAACTTTAAGTGCCCTCTTTGGCCATCTCATATGTTGGGAGCTGTAGATAAACAACTATAATAGTTACAATGTTATGTAACAAATAGAAGGAAAACGGAAATACAGTAATGTACTGAAGTACAGTTGACTTTAAATAATAAATCACTGTGGCAGGCTGCAACAATAATCTTGGTAATTACCATTTTTCCTTGATTTGCACATGGTCATGTGACTACTATGGCAACCACAGTCCCATGGCACATGTGGTAATGAAGCTTTGGGACACCCCTCTAAGATTAATCTGCTCTGTCAAATCCTCCTCCCTTTCTCATCACATGACATGCTGAGAGCTGTGAGTCTGTGTGTGACTGGCAGCCATTCTTGTCTGCCCTCCAGAGAGATGTGGAAAAGGATTACTTTATTTGTAGGAGAGCAGCTAAGATGCAGGGTCAGTTCTTGCACAGTCCTCTATTCATGCTCTGAAGAACAGTTTACTGCACTGACATAAATGGTAGGGAAAGTAGCATGTAAAGAACAGCGACTAGATCAGTTTGCATGCATGCTAAGGTTTTGGACTGCAACTGACAATTAGATACTCTCTAATAGAGGATGTATCTAGAAAACGAACGGACCTAGCTGAGGACTTTCATTAATAAACTTGCCCAAAGGATCTATAAGTGTACTAATTCCAAAGGCCTTATCCTTTATGCAACTTTAATCCTTTTGTTATTATTGTATTTAATGAAAACAAACAAAACTAAATACAAACACATTTACTGTGACGTAACCCAGATGATCTCATGCCTGGATCATATACTTGGCATAATGTCACATTCTTCTCAAGATTGTATTCATTAAAAATGGCAATCAGTCCTTTCCACATTCCTTAAATATCACACAGGTCCCCCAATCATGGGCTCCTTCAGATCTAGATATTCATGTGGCAACCTCTCACCTCAAAGCAAGGTCACTTATGTCCTGTCACCCAATCAGCTGAGCAGATCAAGTGCCCGTGCTGGCTCACTCATGACAAGAATATTTTATATAACAGTCTTACTGCTGGGGTTTTTTCCGTACCATACACATTTTCCAGTTTTCACTGTATGAGTGAATTTGTTACACAAGTTACACATTATTTGGTATGTTCTAATTAAACATGCATTTAAACAAATGTAAAAATACAAATACACATACATACACTCATATGCATACACACACACACACACACACACACACACACACAATTAGCTTTAGATAAAGGTTTCTCTTCCCTGTTCTACTGAAGATCACACAGCTGTACTTGAGAGCAATACACAGTCCTTTAACTCACCTCTAGATATCTTTGCCCTTTCTTTCAACTTTTCTGCAGACACCTCACTGTAGCTGGGAAGTTCTGACATCTTCACTCCAGATCGAGCTTCTGCTATGAGTTGACGCGCTCGCTCTCTCAGCTGCCGGCGCCTCTCTTCATCTTGCTGCTGGGAAATATTGAACAGTTTTGCCAGCTTAGTAATTGACAGAAATGCAATTTTCATTCTCAATCTGATGGCCATGATAGCAAAGAGCTCGCACTGTGGTGCGTGGTCCCTGTGCTACACGTAACAATCCCTGTGTCAGAAAGGTGTAAGAAAATAATAATAAGAAATTAAAATAAGAACATTTCAATCCTTTCAGTTGTCAGAAGGCCTTTATTACTTTATTAACTTTATTAAACCGCTATTCAAAATGGCTTCCTGAAGCTGTTCACCCCTCCCATAGTGGTGTGATGGTTTGGACCTCACATTATTTAAGGATGATGAAAGTGATGTAGATTTTGCATAGGTGCGATAAAGACTTAAAATTATTTATATCAATGAAATTGGGCAACAAAACAAAAATCTTGCATCATTTTTTTGTGCACAAAATATATTATGGTGTGATACAAGGTGTGAATCTAGTTGTGGGGGACATAGCAGGCAAAAACATATGCTTTACCTACTTTAGTGAGCACTTGCTGTCAGGTGATAAGGTTTTATGTATTTAAAATAAGCGATGTACTTCCAGAATTCAAAGGTAAATGCTTGGTAAGGACTGGCATATACTCCCCCAGTTACATGGTAATTTGACCAATAAAGACAAATTTCCGTTACAGTCTATGGATGTTATTTAATTCTACCTCAGAAAAGTCAAACTATATGACAGCTTCTATTTATGATAACAAAAGCAGAAAAAAAAGGAATTTGGTTTTGTCTGCAAAATTATTTACGCCTGTATGTTCTGCTTGAAATGTAAGTAAAAAAAAAATAAAAAAAATTGATGTTTGTTCCTTTCAAACTTATGAAGTGACTTAATTATCTTTGTAAAAGCTAAAGACTAAGGTTTGGATTAGTCTGACAAAATGTATAGCTAAGCAGACTCCCTACTAGTGGTGGAACAGAGCCTCGCCTGGGCCCATAACAACATCCTGAGATGTCGGTCCCACTTCCCAGGTCCCCCCCACCTCCTGCTCTCTAATTAGAGTTCACATGTGCTGGTCAGAGGAGGCCTGCACTCTGCTCTTAGGAGATCAGACCAAGGGTTTGATGGGAGAGAGGGGCGACCCCTTCACCTACAGGCCATGTAGCCGCACTCTCTGCACCCAATATAGCTCCGCCCATGTTTCTTTCCTCTTCCTGAAAGAACAAACACCACTGCCCATGTGCTACAAAGTCATCTCCCCTCTCCCACTGTTTACATGCACCAAACTTAAAAGGACTGCTCAATCATGCCTTGCACAAGAGATTGATTATGCTAGACATAGCTTTATACAATCTCTTGGATTGGACTTTGAGCAAACTCAGTGGGTTGCGTTTTCTGTCATACGTTTGGTCCTCTCTCGAACCTGACAATCCCCCTTAATAACATAATTCCCCACCCCAGTGTCACATGCATCCGTTATTACTAGGCCATACTCAGAAGCTATTGAACTGCGAGAGCACAATCACACTCCAATAATATTGACAAGAGACCTCAGGGAGAAGAGACATGGATTATAGGGGGAGTAAACAATGGCAACTGTACTGAATGGTGAGCTCAGCCAGCAGACTTTCTAACACCTTCAGAGAAAATAATGTTTCTTATAAACAAAAATATTTTTAAATATACACATCTCTGAATATTTTAAAACTAGGCTACATAAAATTAGAAATATTTTAACACCCCGCCATTTCTGTGTTTATCCGTACCCAACACAGGGAGATGAATATGGTAGACAATTTAATGTTGTTTCCTAATACTAGCTACAAGCAAACTCTGGCTTTTGTAACGGCCTCCCCTCTGCCTGTTGTCAGTCATTCATTGTTACCTCCAGACGGAGCGATAACCTCCAATGTCATATAACACCTTTTTCTCAACTGTTAGTTTCGCCAAAGCGCTGCATTGATACACGTAAAAAGGAATGATGGGAGAATTGTAGGTGGAGTTTATGGGGTACAAAAATAATCCCTTAGAAAGGAAGCTAAACTTTGCAAGCACATTTAGTAACTTTTTTTTTTTAAATAATGAACATTTTTGCAAATGGATGATTCCTCTCTGAACAGTTACAATGCATTTTATTCTAATCAATGAGAAACTTAAAAAATTATGGTTTGTTTGCATTTAATACACTCTTTCTGCATATACTAACCGTACTTTCACACAAATTCACTTTTTACGTCTACAAATGAGAAATTTCTTAAGCTAAAATGCAATAAATAGTATCTTGCTGGGGAACAAGCCTAGAGACATATTTAGCTGGTGTTAGATGACAAGACTACATAAGTAGCATGACATATTCATGCACAAAGTAAAACAGAAGGTGTTTTTAAGAAAAAGGTGCCTGTAAAAGTAAAAATATCCTTTACATATTACGTTTAAGCACACAAGGTCATCTGTACAACACTAGTAGTCTAGTGCACAGCACTTTTTCCTCTTATTGCGGGGGTGCGGGAATGAGTTTGTCTTACAGCAATGGTAGGTGCAGTCATTTTATGTAAACTTACAATTACATGTGTGGAACCAGATCCCTAAAATATCAGGAAAACAAAACACCAAATTTATCTAAACCTACAGTCTTCTCTGCAATTTCCAGGCAGAGAAACCTAAATACATTCACTGTCCATAAGTGATTGCCATTTAAGCTAAAAACCATTAATAAACAAGCACAAGATACTAATTAGGAACATTTCTGACATTTCCATGCAAATTGTTTGTTTGTAGCTATTTACTGGCCATTGTTCTTGGCACAATAGGAAAAATGCAAATGAATGAATCAAAATGCAACCCTAATGGGACTCTCTGTTTATAACCATTAGCCCAGAGGTGTGCAGTAATTCAATCCTCAAGCAGCAAGATTTAGCCTCATTAACAGCCAGCATGGGAAGGTTACAACTCATAAAACCCTACAGTAAACAAAGTGTATGGACACAGCACAATATCTTGAGCCTGATTGACAGGACTCAGGTTCCCTATCAGATTGCCTCCATTTACTTCTCCACTAACAGACTCAATTTTGTACAGGCCTCTGTGAGCTCTCTTATATTTGCATTCACACCTCAATTTCCCCGAAGACAGAGAATTAAAGGGAAAAATATTATTTGTTGGGAAGACACATTAGGAATAAATTATACAAAACCTTATATTGCCTTGTTTTCATATTGTACATTAATGCTCAAAAGTGCCAAATAAAACGACATCCATAAAAGTAGAACAATCTCCCCCTTTGCGACCCCCCCCTCCCCAAAAAAGATATAAATAAAAGTAAAAACTTATTTTAAAAACCTTACGTAAGATACATCTATTTATCTTTTTTCCCTGTGAGTGCAGAGGTATTTTATTAGTAGGTATCGGAGTGCTGGAACAATGTTTGTGTTCAGATACAACGCAGTTCCTAAAAAGCTTACTGAATGTACGAGAGAGGACTGAAATGAATGCAGACATCAAGAAAGAACCGTTCCACAGTACAGAAAATTTCTCCCGATGCGACGATTTTACCAATGACCGAAAAAACAAAACAAACAACAAAAACAAAAAAAAAGTGTCCTGATCAGCATGCAGATTTACCTATAGATCTGTACTCATCTGTCATAACCATCTGCTGCAACCTGCACACTGCATAGATATCTATAGACACTGCTGGTCCTGAATGCATGCATACTGCAGGATTGGAACAGAATTGTTCCATCTTTGCACAAGATTTTTAGCTCGGTTTAAAAATCAAATGAAACAATAATATAATCTTTCATCTTCGTAGCGTACACACTACTGCGTAATCGGACCGAATGGTCGTTTATCATGTGATTAGCCTGTTAATCGACTGAAAACCCTGTAAGAGTACCCAGCCTTAGACTATGCAAAAACATTTACTCTTTTTTTTTTTTTTTCACTCTAAGTAGTTTCTGAATACTTTTTGTCACTTCCTTTTTTGTGAGATGCCAACCTCACATCTACCTTTTTTGTCATCCGGATTAAGCCATTTCTTCATTTGCATACATTACATTAATAGAAGAACATGTTTTACTGCAAGTATACTACAAGAAATTCTTCAGATACAGATTCCTGCAAAATAAATGTGATATGCTGACGTTTAGCAGTTGGCTGACCCCTGCCATATATAAACATTCTGTCACATTTGAGTGCCAGTCTGTCCTGACACTGGAACAAGGCAGTCCATGACAGATGTAGTTTACAGATCCCCTGCATGTTAAAGCGCAGCGTTCATTATAAATGCTGTATTTCACAATGTGATAACTCTGCGTCAGCATAGGGCATTGCTAGACAACAGGTGGCCTGGTGATCTTTCACCTAACCACCCCAGCTCCTTACAGGTTTAATCCGCTGCTCGGACTTCTATTAAATAAGTTGGTACTGGGGCTGCGACAGAAGCTCAACATCACGTCATTAGCGCAGTCGGTGCTGTCTCACATGAGCATACACTGCAGGACGATGATTCACCACTATTCTATCGCCCTCCTTCCATTTGGACAGTGTGGAATGAACTAGGGAGAGTTAATTGATAATTAGTGACCATTAGTTGTTAATTAGAGGTCATTAGATAATTAGTAGGGGTGGGTGTGGGCGAGTCTGAGGGACATGTGGGGATTTGAGTGACATGGGTAAGTCTGCAAGGACTTTAAGGTTAGTGGGACATTTTGTGGCAAATGTGGGTGTGAGGGCATGGGAAGGTGTAGAGATAATTTTTGGACTGTTTCTTATTTGTTTTCTATGCATTTAAGAAAGGAGATGCATCTATGTGTGTGGTTAAATGTAATGTTTTAACTTGTTTAATTTGAACGAAAGATTGAGGTACATATATTTGTTATTGTTAAATTATGGGGTAAATATTTTGTTTTGCATTAAAAATAATGGAAAGTTGCTATTTTGATTGTTTTGAACAAATGATGTAAACAACTTACATGTACCCAGCTTTCACAGCATGTAAATAATAATGTGATTCATTAGATCAGACCACCTTCTTCCTTTGCTTCATAGTCCAGTTCTGGTGCTCATGTGCTCATAGTAGGCGCTTTAGGTGGTGGACACAGGTCAGCATGAGCACTCTGACCGCTCTGCGGCTACACAGCCCAATACGGAACAATGCACTGTGTGTTCTGTCAACTTTGTATCATAAAAAAAAGGTGGGATTTATTGGTTACATGAATTGTTGACAAATATAGCCCTTTATTCCAATTTTCAAAAATTACTCCTTTGATAGGTACGATGTGCGACAACTAAACTTATTACAATAGTAATAGAAGAAAATAGTTTTATTCCAGGTGGTGCACAATATTCTCATATAAGAAACCTTTCTATCATACTCCGCATTAATTTTTTTTCAGCAAGTTATGCTACAGTAGCTCTTCTGTGGGAATGGACCAGACGGGCTAGCCTCCGTTCTCCATGCGTATCAATTAGCCTTGGGATCCCATGACCCCGTCAACAGGTGCTCCTCCTTAGACCACTTTCGATAGATACTAACTACTGCATACCGGGAAAACCCCCACAAGACCTGCCGTTTTGGAGATGCTCTGATCCAGTCATCTAGCCATCACATTTGGCCCTTGTCAAAGTCGCTCAGATCCTTTCGCTTGCCTATTTTTCCTGCTTCCAACACATCAAATCATCAAGAACTGACTGTTCACATGCTGCCCAATATATCCTACTCCTTGGCAGGTGCCATTGTAACAAAACAATCAATGTTATTCACTTCACTTGTCAGTGGCTGATTGGTGTATATATAAATGATGATGATAACTTGGGCTGGGTTCACACCCATGACCATAACGTAATACCTCATATCTTGGGACAGTTGTACTGCAATACCTTGATAGTATGTTCCTACCTTGGAAACTTGTGTAGCTTTACAATACAGGGGAAATCAGAGAAAATATACTGAAAAACAAAGCAGTACTGAAGAGATCAAAGACAACGTATGGCTCTTACCAGTACCACCTTCATATCAGTGTTATTTCATTATATGATATGTTCTATTTTCTAATATATATATAAAAAAACAATCAAACATTATGCTTCCAGCCTCATTGATACAGCCCCTCTGTATCTGATGTATTCTTCCATCACTTCACTTCCAGACATCGTCTCTCACAGCACATCACAAGGACGTATCTTCTCTAGAGAGCAAACTGCTCAATCACCGCTGCCCGGACAAACCCATATTCTAAAGATGTTTTTACTTAAATATGCCATTGTATCCTCTACAGTACTTATTACATGGTGGCTGCATATGGGAGTCCATCTTTTCTGTCTGCTATTAACATTCACAGGAATACTTTTATACAATTATTTTAGCATCCCCTAAATCTGCCAGATGGTTGAACAGCTATGGAATAAAAATAGAAAAAAAAAAAAACAACTTCACCATTTAAGGACAAAGTCTTCAAGACTAACGAATGCAGTTTTCTTGTTTCCACCCCATAAAACTGTATTGGAATGCAATTTTTATATTTCACAGTTCACCGAGAGCTCAGCAAGCTTTCTTTAACCTGCTTCAATGGTGCTCCTTTTAATTTTATCCTCCTTAGTCCTAGTAATTAAAAGTGATCAGCAGTGGCTTCCCAAAGGATTTAACACAAGCAACCCCCCTCCCTAAAATTGTGCTTTTCAGGGAAAAAAAGAGCAGAAAGAGGATTCAGAGTCTCATTTCGCAGGGACAAGAATATGATGGCTTTTCAATCCCCAACTTTATCCAATTGGTCATTGAACAGTGTTTACATCTTAAGAAAGCTATAAAAATGGCTGACTGTGTGTGTGTGTTTGTTGGTGGGGGGTACTTTTGTACTTCCTGCTAATTCCCCTAAGTGACATCTTTGGAATGATTCTGAAAGCTAAACATTAATAAAATGTGTAATCTGCCTGTATATATTGATATGGACAAAACTTTGTCGGGTTCCTAGTTCAGTGATACATAACCGTATGTACAATTAAAAAAAATAAAGTGCATATGCTATTTCAACTTGCTCTGAATCTTAGTGTTTTTTTTCCACTAATGTTAGGAATAGAAAAGGAATCAAAATGTACTAGATGCAAATAAATGAATAACCACGCTGGCTTAAATCCACAGTTACATTTTACACAAAATGTTTGGGTGGGTGCACAGTCAATTTGGCAACGTCTTCAACTAGTTAATTTGATTTCAAATGTTAGAAAAAAAAAAAGAAAATTCCTACCTTTATTTTAAGACACAAGAGATTTCTTCTGTGACACTGTTCATTTTACATAGTATTTATTGTTATATTACATGAACATGGAAATAATGACTCTTTCAGTCATGTCCTGGAAATACTGTGCCAAAAGATATGATCCAGCTCTTGGCTCTTAATCTCATACACTAAAGTAGTGGATCCCAAACTTTTTCAGCTCAAGGCACCCTTAGTCATAATTTTTTCAAGGCACCCCTAAGCCAAAATAATTACCAAGTATTCCCCTGCCTTGCTTACCACTGGCCCTGGCCGAGGCACCCCTGTGAGATCCCCGAGGCCCCCCAGGGAGCCTAGGCGCACAGTTTGAACCACTGTACTAAAGCATCAGTCACCAGCACACAAATGCACGTTAAACAAGTATCTGAAGGGACAACACAACTAAACATATTTGTAGACCCTTCGGCAGACAAAGTACCAGAATCGCTATAAACCAAATACTGAATAAGCTGCAAAGCCTGCAATAATAAAATGTATCACACACAGTCTGTTGAAAGTTAAGGAGAGGGCAAATGACCTAAATATCAATGTATATTAGCAGTAAGCAGTTTGGTTAACTAATGGGTTTGTAAACATACTTTGTTTACATACATACTAAGTAGTCATCTGATTGCCCCGACAGGACAGATTTTCAGGCTTCTCCTGCCTCTCTCTGTATGTGTTGTGCCAGAAGTTAGTAACTGAATGTAGCTAAAACCTGTTACATGACTCCCAATGGTCACGAGTTGACAGGACTATCCTGCCGTCCCAAATGCCAGGAATGGTGGGACGTCTCTACCATTGTGCGCACCTGTCACTGGTGCACATAGTAAAGGAAGGGTCTTCACTTTGGAAACGCTAGGCAGGCTCCCAGGGAAGTGACTATGTTCAATTTGGAGAGACTGTGCACACACACCCAATTTGCACCAGGACAATGTAGCGAGGTACAATTTTATCCAGACTGTCGTGAACATAGAGAACCTACAGTTATAAGGGTTACCCCATCACATAATTGTGGGGAATAAGGGCTAAATCATAACTGCAGTGGAAATATAGTATATCAAATGAATCCGTTGATAAATTGAGCTACTAAAGTGTAAAATGTTGTGTGTGTATTCAGTGGCTCTGCACATCCCAGTGTTAGAAAATAGTGTCACCTGTGACAGCTTCAAAGGCCCCCGCGGTGAGCTACATCATGGCCTAGGATGGAGTTTTGACACTCGATTAGACTTTTAGGAACAGCATGGTGTCTGGCTCAAGGAGACCATGTGCTGATTTAGCTATATTTTATATAGACATAAATAATTCAGTTTCAAATATGCCACTGAATATCAATAAAAAGTAGTGATCATCCACAAATTCCTCAATAGTATCATGAAGGGGAGCTCATATGTAAATTAAGAATTCTGCCACACCGAGAAGTTGAGGAAATGAGTATCAGTTCAACTGATATAATGTACCTAGACCTGTTTGGTATCAATAGATGGGTAAGCTCATATGGGATCTATTAATAATAAAATTGGGTCTTTGTGACACGCCACAGAAAAGTTAGGTCACATAGTAGAATTGGGGAGTAAATCAGTGAACATGCAAATGGTGATTGTAAAAAGTATCACAGACCACAATCCCCATGGAGGTGGGGAAAAGCGTAAAGTGTCTTTAAAAAGCTGAGACCAGTTACAACAAATTGTCAGCTTCTTGGGGATCAATCTAATTAAAAGACTGCCCATCTTTTCGCCACAGCCGAATTAAGCTCTCAAGCGAGGAAATCCTGTGTTGTGTTGTGTTACACTGAGTGTTCTGTTACCAGAGCACCGAGTGTGCGCAATTGGATAAATAAGTCATAGGTTTGCTATGGGCCTTATACATATCTGGTGGCAGTTAGCGGAGAGGTGTGTAAGAGGGTGTCCGTGTTGGGAAATCTGTAGCCTTAGGATTCCATCCCAAATCTCACACTCCCTGCTTTCTCTGTGTTTCCTTACAGTAACCTTCCAAGTCACAAGTGAGCAGAGAGTGGTTTGTGACAGATAGAGGGGTTCAGAAGCGGTTTCCTGACCAAATAGAGGTGATATATTGTATGACTGTTGGAATATATGGTAAGATATTAAAATCAGGGAGTAGCCAAGGGGGCTTATCCCTGACACAGACAAAAGTCTTGTTAATGGAGTACGGCATACACACAGCCTTGACCACCAACTCATTTTAGCCAAGGTGCTCCGCATTAAGGAAATATCTCTTATCTGAAAAACCTCAAGCACCAAGCTTCCTATTTAATAGATTCAATACATGTACTATTTAGTCATTTAAAAATCTTTTCCAAAGTGTCCACATTTGGGCTAGAACAATGACATGCTAATGAGTTCAGAGTAGAGCGTAGAATGTTTAGTTTGCCACTCAGTGTTGAAACACATCATTTACGTAACATTTTAAGCTCAATGGCTGAAATTAATTTTATTTATTAAAAATGCTGAGAATGTGGCTTAAATGTAAACTTTTAGAAATGCAAACATATCAGTCATTAATACGCAGTTGATGTGATGGGGCTAATTAAGCGCTAGTGTAGCACATTGTGGTAGACAAGAGTTTGATGAACAATTTCTTACAATGTGTAGGTTGGATGAAACATAGTTATACTCCTTTTAAAGCATCACATCACTGACACACAATTGTCAGCCATTTTATAGGCTGAACCAATATTCAGCCCAACAATGCACTAAGAACTAATGACACCCCTGAGGTAAGATGCACTGTATGTAGCTATAGGTTTACCCTAACATTACCTTTAAAATAGAAAAACAAACAAACACTACTGCCAGTTGCAAAATCATCTTGGTCAATTGCTACAAGTCTGGTACTTATCAGACAGTGCTAAAGGAAATCAGATTAATAGCATATGTGGCTCAAATAACACCTATGTCAATAATCATAGATTTTACAATTACAAAGGGAGATATTACTCGCTTTATTATGTGCCAATCATGCCCTATAATAATAATAATTCATTGGCACTGACGGACAGTGAAAGTATCCAAGGAGCGAAACATATAATTCTTCCTAAGGCTGATTATAGCTCAGGCTTAAAATTGTCTATGGTATGTTCCGATTACATAGTATAGGGGAACATAAAAAAAAAAAATTACTTCTACCACCCCCCTCCCTTTTCATCACTAGACAGGAAGCAAGGCACTGTTATTAGCTATTCAGAAAGAAAGAGATTTCGATGCCTGTCCAGAGGCAAGGATTACAAAAATGTACCCATTCACTTGCTTCTGAGCACAGGAGGGAAATAAATAAATAAAACAGAGGCTACAAGCCCCCTTTCAAAGACAGGACAGGAGAAGTTTTCCCTAGCGAGATAGGGCTGCTGTTTGAGAAAATAGGATTTGGGGAGAAACATTGGAACTGTTTAGCAGGCCCATTCATACTGCTTCTTAAGAAAAAATAAAAAAAAAACTTTTGCCTTCCCTATGTCGATTGATAATGTAAGCAGACAGGCTTGCGGAAGGTCACACCTGCTCATTTCACCAGGGATACCCGAAACTTATGCCACACAAAAGAAAAAAAAAAAAAAAAAACAGGGGGGAGAGAAGAAAAAATAAATAAATCAGCCTTTCTTGTAAAATAAAAGGGGAAGTAAAATCTTGCTCAAATACGTCCCATCTGCTCAGATTAAATCAATGATTACTCTTGGGGTTATATACATGTTTTCAGCCAAAGATCTGGGGTGACGATATGTCGCAAACCAGCAGGTGGATGCTTTGCATAACTAGACGGTGACGTAGATAGATATTGGGTATCATCTCATCTACGATCCAATGTCTAGGTTATAGTAGATTGTGTGTATGATATTTACTAAAGGCTCAGTTTTACATTAACTCTGCATTATCGTCCAACCACCAGTCATGTTATGAACGTGGAAAAAAGTAGAGTCTTGTAGTTTTTACCCAACCTAACTGGCTCTTGGAAGTCAACACAGACCTGCTAAACTTGAATAACAATTAAACCTTTAGTAAATCACCCCCATTAAGGATGACTTATATAATTTCACCATTTAAAAATGTATACTATAATATTATATTGGAGTGTTATTTAAGATAGCGCCAAAGACAAAACTTAAGCACTATAATTTTCCATTTATTACATAATTAGAGAACTAAAGAATTATGTGGAATTTATTTAAACAAAAACAAGTTTGAAGAAAACTCCCGAGTTATCTTTGAGATTACTTACTACTGAGCTCACACGCTGAGAGGAAGACATGTTTGAGAAGTTATTTTCAGTTTCTAAGTGTGGAATTGATATCTAGCAGACTATGCACATGGGTATGATGGTGGGGAGGGGGAAATCACATGGTATTACATGTAAGCCTACATGCCAGCGAGAGGTTATACACTCCTTGCCAGCCTAACAAACACAATGTCAGTCATATATCAGGCCTCAAAACCAGTACAAGCCTAAAAACAAGTCACACTGGCACCTACTCTTGTCAAAGAAGGTGATCATTATTCAATGTAAGTAACCTTTCCCTTAGTGTGCTACAAATACATCTTTGTTCTGAAGATCTCTTGCTGAGGGAACCTGGAGAAATAAGGTGTCAAGAGGGTTGGAAAAGAGATTCTAAACAAAATATCATCATCTGATGGATGAATATTATACAAGTCTTACTGCTGACCGCAAGATACCGCAAGGAGATATCATAATGTTCACATTAACATAAACCTGGCTATTTGCGTTGCTGAGAGATGGTCAGTACAAAAGATATTGTTTTGAATATTGTCCAGGAAATGTTGGGTACCATCGGAAACCGTGTTTTCTTTCTGCTACAGTAAGCAAGCAAGCAAGCAATCAGTAATTATTTCTCTAAATTCATTTTTGCAAGAACATTGGAATTTGTGCTAATATGGCATACAGCATAGATAATATAATTTGTAGTTAGTCCATATATCACATTTTGCCTTCCAGTTTAGATGATAAACCCTCTTCTTCCACTTGTGTCATTTTATGCAAATGAATTTCTAGTGTCTCTAACAGTGGAGCACCGCAAAATATATTTGGTATTGTTAACACAAAAGTAAATAAGTAATCAGAAATGGAGAAATGCTTTGGAAAATATATCCAATCTCTAACTCTACTATATAAGTATACTCAACCTACTAACCATTTTACTACCAGAAATGTAAACCAAATGAACCTTTGCTTTTCAATTTTCCCTAACTCTACGTGAAGTGTCCCAGCAAGACAAAACGTTTCCCCATTTGACCATACTTTTGGGCTTTTCCTCCCACCGTGAAGTCGCACTCTCTCTGGACCTGTCATCACCGCTCGAGTGGCTGCAGCCATGAACTACAGAATCTGCCTCCTGGATGATTTTCCTCTACCTACCTGCATTATATGGCAATCATTTGTAATATTCAATCAAATTATTTATATAATGCATTGATTTTAAGATACAATAAAAGACTAAGGTAGACAAAGTACGGTTATGCTGGCGATTAGAAAACACACCCTAGAGACCAGTTTACAAGTGGGCACTACACCATTCTGGGTCATCCTGTATCTATCATGTCCAACAGACACAAATACCCCAGGTCTCACACTGAGGCGTGTAGGTACTGGTGATAGCGATCAGACAGTCCGGCAACTGATCAGAATAAATCAGTTTCAATTTGATTCGATGTCAGACGTCAAACACACATTTTAGCAGAGCTCTTATTCAGGCAAGAGTCAAATGATCAAAGGCAACTTGTGACACAGACACGGCTAGAGCTAGCCAACTTGTTCTGTTGCAGGCAGTTCTCCTTGCTGTCTGGCTGGCCCTGGGAGCAGCAGAGGTGGGTAGATTTTCTGTGAAACAGCTATTTTCTTACAAAACTGCAGTCTCCTAAATTTTGTTGCTGGCTCTCAACTCTTGGGGAAATTTGTGTATCCTTGATGTAAGGTATAAGAAATTTCCCCCTCCCCACCTTCATACCCATGTGCATAGTCTGCTAGATATCAATTCCATACTTAGAAACTGAAAATAAGTTATCATACAGGTCTTCCTTGTCGAAGTCAAATAATTGGATGAAGTTGTTTCAATTTAAATTTGGTTGCCTTTGTCTGAAAATATGCGAATAGCACGCAACGGCATGGAAGGGCGTATTTAACCACAACGCGTATGAACACTTCTACACACATTTACACTTACACATTCACTTGTAAATAGTTCACCTTAAAATAGTTCCAACACACAGTTGTTTATAAATCAAATGTAATAAAGTTAATAGTTAAATATAATAATATTACAAGCACTTTAATGAGATCTAAGGTTCAGGATACAGGAAACATATCATGTTTAGTATCATTCTAATCCCCTATTTACTCAGACATCCGGTTCTATCGGCTAAGAGATCGCACCTTGCGTATGTTAGTTATGGATGATAGGGAATTAATGATCAGAATGGTATTGTGTGTGTAATGCAAATAGACCACTTTGAACCAGCTTTTCGGCGGGAAGATACGTATGCAGCTGTTGGAGAGCTGCCCCCACCTTTGGAGGGCAACGTTTGAACTGACCTATGGCCTGCATTTTACCGGACTGTCCTGAATCCTGAAAAAATGGAAACATGCCAAGTCATCTCTACTGTTTTCAATGTAACACCAACTGTATATAAACTGGGCTCTGGAACTATCATACAGCCTTCTTGACCACAGACTTCAGGATTGAATGACTGTATGTTGGATCCAGAGCGCCTTTGTATGTAATCGGTTGTACTTATTTTATTAATTTGTTACTCTTTGCTTCTTGCTATTAAATCCCTTTGTGAGTTGGAACCACACAATTCGAAGTGGACAATCTTCATTGCATAGTGACTAGAAGAACTTAACTTCCTCTCAGCATGTGGGCTCAGTGGCAAGTAACTCCCAAAGATACACATTTATAAGAGCAGGCTCAGTGCTAAAGTATTGATAAAAAAAGGATGCATTTGCTGCACACAAGCTACGAAAAGAGGATTTTTGAACTTACTTTAAATCTCTAATAATAAAGTCCCAAGAAAAATTGGGCAAGTCTAACTAAAATAACAGCAAAAGGGAGGGAACGCAGTGTCCCCCAGATGGACTCTGAGAAAGATTTAACGTAAGTACAAAAATCCTCTTTTCTCCATCATCCATTCTGTGGGACACTGCTACTTTGGAGACCTTCTAAAGTAGCCCCCCTAGGGGTGGGAATTAATTGGTCTACCTGCTTGTAATACATTTTTGCCAAAATTGGCGTCTGAAGACACAAAAATGTTGAATTTGTAAAACCGAGTAAATGTATGGACAGAAGACCAGGTAGCTGCCCTACACAGTTGATCCGCAGAAGCCCCACGACGAGCAGCCCAAGATGCCCCCACCGCATGGGTAGAGTGTGCCGTGACAACTCTAGGCACAGGCCGGTTCACACTCATATAGGGATGCCTAATGACAGACTTAATCCAGCGAGCAATTGTCTGTTTGGAAGCTGGCCATCCTCTCCTTGAGGAGTCGTAAAGCACGAAAAGAGAATCAGTTCTTCGACAAACAGAAGTCCTTTCCACGTATACTTTTAAAGCTCTAACCACATCCAGACTTTTTGACAAAGACGGAGAAGAGGACCCAGGAGAGGACTCTTCTTCCTTAAAAGCTGGAAGCACTATTTCTTGATTCATATGGAAACTTGAAACCACCTTTGGCAAAAAAGACGGAATTGTTCGGAGCACCGCTCTGTCCTCATGAAAAATTAAGTAAGGAACTCTACATGATAAGGCTCCTAATTCAGACACTCTTCTAGCTGAAGCGATGGCTAAGCTAAAAACAACTTTCCATGTCGCAAATCTGATGTCAGCCGATTCCAGAGGCTCGAAAGGAGGATGTTGTAGAACATTCAGAACTAAATTTAAATCCCATGGGGCCAACGGAGGAGTATGGGGAGGCTGTACATGCAGAACCCCCTTAAGAAAAGTACGAATATCTGACATGGAGGCCAAGCGGCGTTGAAAGAAAATAGACAGTGCAGAGACCTGAACTTCCAGGGAGCTTAATCTAAGACCCTTCTCTAGCCCATCCTGGAGAAACGCCAGAAACCGAGTTAGACTAAAAGACACAGGATCATGACTATTACTTTCACACCATTGTACGTAAATCTTCCATATTCTATGGTAAATCTTTGCTGATACTGGTTTACGAGCTTTCATCAGGGTATCCACTATGCTAGATGAGAAACCTCTGGAGCTCCAGAGTTTGTCTTCAATAGCCACGCCATTAAAGCCAAACGAGTTAAGTCCAGATAATAAAATGGACCTTAAATTAGCAGATCGGATCTGAGGGGAAGAGCCCAACCCTGACCTTCTGCCATCTTTGAGATGTCTGTAAACCAAACTCGTCTTGGCCAATTTGGTGCTACTAGAATTACTGGATGCACTCCCATTCTTACTCTTCGCAGTACTCGTGAAATCATCGGAAATGGGGGAAAAAGATATCCCAGTTTGAAATCCCAATTCATTGACATTACATCCACTGCTACTGCTAAAGGATCTCTGGTTCTTGCGCAAAATCTTGGAACCTGATTGTTGCATCTCGATGCCATCAAATCTAGATCTGGAAGACCCAACCTTGGAACTAGTTGCTGAAACACCTGTGGGTGTAGAGACCATTCCCCTGGAAGGATTGCATGCCTGCTAAAATAATCCGCTTCCCAGTTTCCACTCCTGGAATGAAGACTGCGTGAATCGCTAGAACCCAGATCTCTGCCCAAGACAAGATCTGTTCAGCCACATGCATTGCTCCTGCCCTTTTTGTTCCTCACTGACGATTTACATATGCCACTGCCGTGGCATTGTCTGACTGTAGACAGACCGGTTTTCCTTGAAGGAAGGATTGCGCTCCTTGAAGGCCCAGTAACATGGCTCATAATTCCAGAATGTTGATAGGAAGAAGAGCCTCCCTGCTGGACCAAAGTCCTTGTAGTCGGAGATGGAGAACTACTGCTTCTATAGTCATTATGACCCAGTTTAATAGAACATAGGATCTGCCTATCCTTAGATGATCCCGAACAAGCCAATCCAGAGAATCGTATTTTTTTTTTGGAAAGATGAATTCTCTGAGATTCCAGATGTAGGTGTGATCCTGACAAGTGACCCAAAAGATTCCACTGGAAGGCCCGAGAGTGGAATGGACCATAGGGAAGAGTTTCGAATGCGAACACCATCAATCCAAGAATCCGCATGCCCAATTTCATTGAAGGGCGAGGATGATTCAGGAGTAGTTGAACAGAGACGTGTCCATCAAAAGTCCCAGGAAGACCATTCTCTGAGAGGGCTGTAGATGAGATTTTGATAATTGATTATAATAATTTATCCATCCGTGTCATTGCAGAAAAGTCAGGGACAAGGCAAGATGTTGAGACAGGAGCTGATACAATTGAGCCTTTATTAGCAAATCGTCCATATATGGGATTACGTTTATTCCTTGAGCACGTAACCCCACCGCCATTACGAACATAATTTTTGTGAAAACCCTGGGGGAGGTGGAAAGACCGAAGGGAAGAGCCCAAAAATGAAAAGGAGAGCTCCCTATCAAAAAACGAAGAAGAGACTGATGTCTCTCTCAAATAGGGACATGTAGGTATGCGTCTTGAATGTCTATCGATGCAAGAAACTCCAGAGGTTCCAAACCATTTATCACCGAGCGGATTGATTCCATACGGAATTTGGTTACCCGAAGGTGAAGATTTAGATTTTTGAGGTTCAGAATTGGCCGAAACGAACAGTCTTGTTTTGGAACTAAGAATAGGTTTGAGTAAAACCCATTGCCTCCTTGACTTTCCGGAACCTTGCAAATAACGCCGGCGGAAAGAAGAGAAGCGATCGATTGTAACATTGCATTTCTCTTGACGCAATCTTGAGTCTGGAAAAAACGTTGGGGGGTAGAGCCAATAATGTCTAGGAAATAACCTCTGGAAATTATTCCCAATATCCAAACATCCTTGGTGGAAGCTGTCCACTGATCTTTGAATAATTGAAGTCGACCCCCCCCCCCCCCCTGCAGCCGCTAGGAGAGGGGGAATCACTTCATGCGGAAGGCTTATCTGATGTTTTGGATGATGGACGCCTCTTAGAGTAAGAACCCCTTCCTTTCTGAGATTGACCTCTAAGAGCGACTGACTTAACTCTAATGGAGGACTGTCCTCTTGAAATTGAGCTACCACGAAAGGGCTGCCGAAAGGAACTGAACCGTGAAATTCTGGGTTTAGAAGAATTAACTGGTAGGAAAGTACTTTTACCTCCAGTAGTCTGACTGATCATATCATCTAATTCAGAACAGAATAGGACGGACCCTGAAAAAGGTAACGCCTCCAAAGATCTTTTAGGTTTCAAGTCCGCATTCCATGAACGAAGCCAAAGCGTTCTTCTAGCTGCCACTGCTGAAGCAGAGACCGTGGAAAAAATTGAAGCCGCATTCTGGGCTGCCTCAGAGATAACCAGAAGCCTCTTTTAAATGAAGGGCTAAAGGAAGGAATTCCGTATCCTGTAAACCTGCTACTAATTGGTCAGCCCAGGACTCCATAGCTCTAGCCACCCACATAGATGCAAACAAGGGTTTTTTAGGAACCTTTCCAATCTACGATCAGTAGAATCCTGGAGAACCGCTGCGCCTGGAACTTGCAAGGTGGTATGATGTGCCAGCCTAGCCACCGGAGTATCTACCTTGGGTAGCTGTTCCCATTGAGATACATCCTCTTCCTCTAGAGGATAAAGCATAGCATATCTACGAGGGAATGAAAACTTCTTATCTGGATGTTTCCAGGCAGATTCAGAAATTTCCGTAAGTTTAGGGGAAGTAGGAAAGCAAATAGTTTTAGGTCTACTGCGCTTAAATAAACCCTGGACGGGAAGAACTAAATCCTCTTTCATGTGATCAAGGGTCTGACGCACCGCTACCACCAAATTCTGAATTACCCGGTTTCTGGAATTTTCATTGCAGTCACCTAATTGTACAAAATCTGAATCCTCTCCTACCTCGCCTTCCTCTCCAGATGAACCGTCAGAATCAGAAAGTAACAAAGGATGAGAATGGCGAGGGTGCTTCGCTCTGGGAGCTAAACGTGTAGAAGAGTCTAAGAAAATATTCAATCAGTCCAAATGCTTCCCCAAGGCGGATGACCATGAGGGTTCAGATTGAGATGTAGAGGGCTGTACCTGAGACAAGTCATGCACCAAACCGCCTGAGGTCCCTTAATTATTTCGCTAGAATTTGCAGAAGCAGAGCTAGAATCCACTCCAATTACAGTGGAATGTCTCTTTCTGTCTATTGATAAGCTGGGTGAGCATAGAAACAGACTGCGCCAAAGACGAAACCCATACCGGTTCCTCCAACACGGCGGAAGGGCCACCCCGGGTCTGCTCGCCCTGTGCTCCCGAATCACACTTTGGACACACAGCCACTTGTCCTACTGGTAGTTTAGCAGAACATTTAGAACAAGAAAAATATTTAACACTGACACTCTTTACTTTGTCAGATATATATATATATACACACACACATATACACACACTCTAACAAATTACAAATTAAATATAAATTTCCTGTGCTCTCTCTTACCAGCCCCTATTTCAATAGGGTAATGGTGGGAATAGGGGAACAGGTTGTGAACTCAGAAAATATATATATATATATATATATATATATATATATATATATATATATATATATATATATATATATATATATATACATATATATATATACATATATATATACACACACATATATACACACACACACACACACACACACATCCTCTATGTGGTACTTAGCGTTTTTAACAACAGAGGAATCTAAAGAGGATCCTGAGGGGAGAAGTCAGCAGAGCCCTGACAAGCAGTCTGTGTCTTATCGAGTTGCTGCCCAGTCCTGTCAGGGCGGGAAAATCTCCCTCCTCGGGATCTTCCACTGAGCAGCCGGCAGTCTTAAACTACCTCCGGCTGTTTTCTTTGTCATAAATAAAACCTCGGACAGTTCAGTCCTGTGAGCATATATTGTGCCTCTCCTATTGCTCACTCGGGACTCCTTCCACATCCACAACACCTCCTGCGTCTATAGAGATCCAAGCCCCCCTCCGCCTCAGCGGGGGACTTGGTATCACCCAACCTGTCCGGTCCTCAGACGAGTGCAACACTCTCTGCCTTATGGCAGTGTCGGACCCGCCAGGACAGAGTGATGACAGGCGCTTAGTGCTGTCACCGCTCACTAAATACAACACAAATCATGTAGTTTCTTTTTTCTTGAAGGAATGGAACTTTGTTCCATTATAAATATCTATGAGGAGAAAAATGTTAACATTAAAACCTCACCTACACTCATTTGAAAACTAATAAAAAATAATAAAATCTAACACTAAATAGCAGGTACTGCTAAGCAGTACCAAACGCAGCCCAACTCCTTTGGCAATTAGACATAACTGAGGTGGATGGGGTTGTAGAGGGGAGGAGTCAGCAGCAAGTTTAGTTCTTAACTGTTTAAGTGCCAACTCCAAAGCCATCAGACAACCCCAAGGTAGCAGTTTCCCCCAGAATGGATGATGGAGAAATTTAAAATTCTACACAAATCTAACACTCCTCACTGAAGCATTAAGAGGTAAGCCTGGGCAGAGCTTCCTTGCTGTGACATGTTTACATGAAGACGTGCATAAAACAGACACAAACAACTGTCTGGGTCAGGGTCGAGTGTCCATATACATGGGCAGTACATTGTGTCACATTTACCTGGCATGAAGTGGTGAAGAAATGCACTTCAGACTGGGTTGCAAAATAAAGAAATAAATCATTAAGCCCTGTAGGGGGCCCAGTGGCAATACACTGACACTGGGGAGCACAGGATGGAGTATAAACGTATCTTCAGCTATTTATGCTTCGTTCTCCACATAAATGTTTGAATTTTCCGCAGGGATATGGCAAACACTGTCTAACGCCTTCTATGTTCAATGCCAGGACACCATGATGTAGCTTAGATGAAAGGACTGGAAGGAAGGACCTCTGTTTATACAACACCTTGGACAGACAACATTTTTATCACTTTAATGCAATATTAGACTTTTTTTTAGAATTATTCTGTCTACACTCTGTGTTCATCACTAAATTGCCATTTTAATTAAATTAATCAGTTTCTTTTCCAAACATCATTTGCTTGCATGGAATACAAAAGAGTGATTTACCGATAAAACACAGAAGATCGGATATAGCTTAGCAAGTTGGATCCCAGAAGGGCAGATACAACATGTTCTATGGGGAACCACATTTTTGGACCACAGAACAATGGTTATTCAACATTTAGAGTCCTAAAAGACAGGCATATCATCATTTGGGGCGACTCCGTTTTTTTTTTGTTTTTTTAAAAAAAAGAACAAATAAAAAATGCTGGCCTACAATACAAATGACAGACCCCCAGTTGCTTTGCCAGCAAATCTTCTAAGTGATGGAGAACAAATCCAAAATGTATATTTGTCATGAGTCATTAAAAAATCCAAAAACATTTTAATAAATAATATTAAAACACATTATGGTCCATACATACAAACATATATACATACATTCCTTGCAGTTTGCAAAGTTGCTACATCAAGCAACTTGCTAAGCATTTAGCATTAAAAATCATGGTTTTACCTGCATCCTTAGTTCTAGCAAAAGCACAAAAGCAGAACCTATACACACTTGGGCTGTGCTGTGGGCTAGACCCTGCGTTTTCCATTCTCTCACATTTAGGGGCATATTCAATTCTTTTTTTTCCGTGCCGCAGAAAAACTATTACCGTTAATACGGTAATAGATAGCTGGATTTCAGCTCGCGGCTCAGGGAGCTGCGAGCTGAAATCCAGCGAGTAAATTACCATATTAACATTTTTTCCGCGCACGATTACCGTAATAACCGCAAGATTTTTGGCGTTTCCGCCGAGAATTGAATATGCCCCTTAATGTAAGTGACTACTAGGGGATCAACAGATTTCTGCCATAGAAAACACCTCCCCATTGCAAATGAAAACGCTGGTTACCATGGTTTAACATACGGTATCTCTGACATTTTCTTAACGCCTGTGCATAACCAACCTTTTAAGAGTGCAAATGGTGTAAAATATATCTTTAAAACATGCACATATTCGTATAATTAATAGAGGCAAAAGGCAATGCAATACATTGGCAGGTTCATCACGATTAAATGCCATAAACAAGTACACAATTTAACAGTGGCAGCAGAAATGAATTATGAACGGTTTAAAGAGCATTAATGACTGATGTTACACCACGATCTTCAAAGAAACAAAAATACGAATTCTACTATTTCAAAAGTTGATGCCTCTCGAAGTGCTGAGGCAGAAGCTGCTGTATAGTGAGTGACCAGTATTGTCAGAGATGAACAGGAGGTTACATTTTAGAACAGAGCAGTTAGTTGCCCCCACAAGAGATTACATACAACCTAGCAACAGATTATGTACTATAAAATAAAAGCCTACTGCATCATTCAATATTTACCAGTTTAAACACCTTTAATAACTACAAAAAGGATAAATATAATTCTAACAATAATTACTACAAACAAAAGAAAAAGCACAGCTGTAGTTTAAGAAGGAAAGTTGGGCACAAATGACCTTACTAAAAAGAAGGCATTACAAACATATGCTGAAGGACTGCCAACGGTCACTGGATTCAGATCATGTCTGGACAGTTATGGATATTACACAAGCAAAAACATTTTAGAAAGTACACATTTAGGCACATTTCACATATTTTAAAGGCGATTGCAAAGCAGCTTGACGTGGGGTCTGTTAACTTTTGTGGTCTGAATTCTCTAATGCTCGGTTGGCTGCAGGTTGGTTTAGCTCTGTGAATATTATAATGCACAGACTGGCTACAGGCTGATTGAGCTTTGTGTGCACTCTAATCCCCTGGCTGGCTATAGCCTGTTCTAGCCCTACAAAAGTTCCGATGTAACGGTTGGCATCAGGTGGATTCTAGTCCTGCCAAGGTCAAGCTGTAAACACATGGAACGCCAGAGGAAAAAGATACAATAGACCCAAGCATAAAATACAATTAAACAGACCACTTACATTGGATCCTAGGACAACTACTTATTAACTCTCACAGGGCAGGAACAGACTTTTTGTCATCTAATTGTCATTTTCTCAGCCCCATCAACCCAAGAGATTTTGATTTTCTTTTAAAACATACTAGTGAGGTGTAATAGTGCATTGACGTCTTTACCAATAATGTATTTCAGAGTTCAAAATCACATCAACATGTATTTTTTTAGGCAGCAAAGTAGCATACTTTTCTGGAGTCTAGCCCCCCTTCCCATAAGCCTCCCTCCCCCTATAAATGTCCTGTGTAAGCAGCTGGCAGCCTGTTTTTAATGGAAAATACCAATCATTTCAGATCTATACCTAGCCTTTTGCCAATAATGAGAAAACTTCACCTTCTGTCCCTAGCAATTCTTAGGAAATCTTTTGCTGTTATTCCTACAAATCCAATTACAGATTGTTGAGTAGCTAGTGGAGTAAGCTTATTGAGAAGTGTCACATCACTAAGTCGTGCGTATGTGTTTCAGTTTGTAATGTGGTCTGAGCTGCTGTAGAGGTGTCAACTTAAAATGCAAGTAAGTAGCAGAACAGGGCTAATCCCAGCCACTACTCCCCTGCAGCCAAATTGTAGCGCAATGAATGACAGAGGGAATGCAAAGATGCCACTGCGCTTATCACACACAGCCAGATGGCGGACCTGGATCAGTGCACACATGCCACGATCAATGCATTTGATAAAGAATTAAGAAGAAAACTGTACATGTTATCAAAGAACTTGTACATGGCATAATTATGATTCTGCATGTGCTTACTGATGATATTGGAGACTCAGAGGCAGGTGATAATGAAACTGATAGGAAGAAATAGCTTGAAGGCTGTAGCATATGGTCTCTGCAACACTAAGAAACCTTGTCAAATAGTTCAGAAAGCTGTGTTTTTTTAACTCTTTTTTCAGACTAGACATCATGAAACCTACTGGCAACATTTCAAATCCTGTATTTATTTTTTTCAGTCTTTGCCGTCTGCATTATACAGATCTACTACTAGTAAATATACGTTTACATTTTATTTGTTAAACTACAACAAAAGGTAGACCATTTTGCATTTAGTGACCATTTCTACTATAATTGTGTTTTTTTTGTTGTGTTTATTTTTGGTTATTTAAGAAAAAAAACAATAAAGATATAGCCAAACAAAGTGGTGTAAACATTATAACCTTGATTTTAAAAGCCTCTAAATTATCCGATTTCGACACAGGAATCAACTGGTACAGTCAGAAATGTAATCCCATTAGAACAACAATAATTTAAGGCAGGTAAAGACTGATATCTGTACATTTAAATTATAAATTGTAAAATAAAGCTAAGCCATTGTATATTTTGCTAATATTCCTAGGGAGGAATTTAATTGCCTTTAGAGACGCGAGCAAATTTGAGTTAAAATTGCCGCACTAGCGGTAATAGTGCATGGGCCGCGCTGTTCTCACAAACGCGGTCAATTGAATTCTCGCCCGGGGGGAGGGGAATACAATTCCCTGCGTTGTTCTTTAGAACAATGCGGGGTGCGCATCATCACCATTACTACGGTAACCGATGCGCATTATTATCGTTAGTATGGTAATTTCAACGCTGATTTTTGCTCGCAGCTCCCTGAGCCGCGAACAGAATTCTGCGTTAAAATGACCAAACCAACGGTAATAATGCGCACTCCGTGAAACAACGAGGGTAACTGAATGCCCCCCAAAGAGTACTTCAAGCTTAAATTTGTACAGGACATAAGCTCCACTTATATACACTACTGTTGTCCCGAAGATTTAACTTATTAACCATTCCAACATGTTGGATGACAGAAGACATCATATAGCATTGACAGAAGACTAAGCGGGTAAGGGTTAAATATGAAAGGTTGTCTAACTGCCAAGTGTTATACTGATAAAAGTCATCTACATGTAACTAAAAAGCAGCATATGAAATTAAGAGCCAGGCTTCAGTTCATAGTTAATGAATGTATGTCATGTCAAGTGCACTCATTATTTAAATGATCTTCAGGCTAAATCATGAACCATAAACTGCTTTTAGATAATTTCTTTAAAATTGGCTGTAATAATTAGTATATTGTAACGGGTAAGATATCAGGCGCAAAAGTCAATGTAATATTAGCCACGGTAATGTTGCAGTTCCACCTTTCATCATGTATTAAACATAACATTTTTCATTAAAAATCCCCTGTACCATGCTGACACTAGATATTTAAATAAACACTTTTGGCAATTGGAAATGTAAAAGGTCACACTGGAATGTATGCAAGTGTGGTAAGTACTGTACAGCAAGTCTTTACAAAAAGGAACATAAAATCTGAATTTCAATTTGCAGTTATAGAAAAGAAAGCGTTGAGTATTAGGTTCTAAAGGCATTCAGTGTGCGTACAGGACTGATAGCTTGATTAATTCTTGTGGAGCAACTGAAGGAGCTGTCTCTCTCACAGATTCTCCCATCTTGAAAACACTTTGATCTCTGTTCAAGTCAATTCATGGACATCAACTGACAAGACTGCATGAAAACACCCTGATGGTTATACCCAGAACTCCCAGTAAACTATTTGGTTTCATTAAAGGTTTCCATGACGAGGTAAATGGTGGCGGCACTTTAATTCCAAAACCAACAGGGAGAGTGGGTCCTAAATCGCACCACATCTGTCTGCTGAATGAGATCTTACACTTAAGGGGGTGTATTCATTGACCACTGTTGCCAAGAGAGAAAAACAATACAAGGTGTTTTATATAATGTTAAACCTTTAAATCGGTTTCTCCAGTAATGAACCAAGGACATGCCTTGACACAGTTGCACTGTATTTTCTTAAACAGAAGACAGGAGAGATGTGCAGAACATAAGCTGTACATTTGTTTGGTCAAATACAGAGGTACATAATAAACTAGAATGATTAGATATAGTGACTACTGAGAATGCTCCCAGTGCACTGCCCGTACAAAATGTAAGCTTGAAGTGACTGCCACTCTGTGTTTCCTGAAGGGAACACATAGTTGCTGACTATGCCACAGAAAAAAAAAAAGACCAGTACAATCACTCCATAACTTTATGTATTTTTAATAATATATGTTTATATTTTTTTTTTTTTTACATAACACAGGGAATTCTAATGGAGAAAAAGTGAAGGTAGCTTTACGAAATGAAACACTGTGTTCTTATATAAAACACTGTAGGAAAGGAGGTTCAGACTTCTGTTAAATATTTCTCATTTTACTCTGTACATTGTACCAGAAGACTGTCACAGAAACACTAAAGTTCACTGACATAATGTGTGTGTAGGTCTTAACAAATAGTACAAAACTGTACAAAGAAAAGTATTGTTATACTATGATGCATTATTCATGGTAAATGGCAAATAAAACATACAAAAAAAATAAAACAGAAAATAAATAACTACTCTCTTCACAATATATCACATAGATTCTTTAAAACATTACGCGTAATAATTAATATTACATCCTATAAAATTGATATTTCAAACACATGCAGTATATTGCGAGTCTGGATCCAAATTATAAATTAAAATCAGGTCAAGTAAATAAGACCTTTACATTAATATAAAATGCTTATTTAGAGATCAGCATTTTAACATGTTAATTTGAATATTAACAAGATTTTAATTAAAAAAAGAAAAAAAAAAAAGAAAGAAAAAAAAAACCAAAACACAATTAAAATTGCTTGCGTTAATTATCCTTCACAGTTTTAGCCTCAAAACCAAAGAATATGCAGCTTCGCACAAGATATAAAACAACAAAAATAGGCAAGTGAGTCAAATGATTTTCACGCAGCTATTAACCATTTACGAATACCCCTCCCTCTCGTTTACAACCAACATGTTGCCAAAGGACCTACTTCAAAAGGAACCCCCCCCCCCCCCCCCCCCCCATTTTTTTTTTTTTTAAATTTTTTTTTTTAAAAGTCTTTCCTGTCAGTGCAGGTCAGAAACACAAAAGTGGAAAGTCACTGCAAAGCCATTGCATGAATAGACTGCGCGGCTAAAATCAAACAAAGACCAATTAAACTAATCATAACGACCCACTGAACACAAGGAGGCTCACCTGGTATTTCTGGACTTTTTCTGTGAATTCCCAACCCTGCTCAGTACTTGCCACTATAATTACCCTGACCAAAATACTGTGAAATTACTGCTCTGATCTGCTAATGGGTGAAAAGAAAAAAAAAACTCATGCTGCTGTGGTTTCATGCCAAGGAGCTCCAGCAAGATGGCGCTATGCTTTCTGACATAGATGACAACTTGTAAAGGACTCAAAAGGAGAAAATTAACGGGATGGTGTTTACATTGCCAAAGTCTGTTCATTAATTACCAATTTAATCACCGCTGGAGGCATGACATTACAAAAATCTGGCTGAAAGTTCTAATAGATTATGAAGACCACCTAAGAAGAATGACCAAGAAATGTACAAAACAATTAATACTGTTTCAGTGCTATCAAAGGCACTTAGATTATTATACATCAAGTGAAGCAAAAGAATTAGTAGCTTCACAGTGCCACCACTTGGAACAGTAAATACAATGGCACACAATTAGTAATGCACATGTGACTTTTCATTCAAGGCATATATCCTTGGGAAAGCTAGAACATGATAAGAAGAACAAAAGGAACATTTTAAATGAAATGAATAAAGATTTTAACTCTACTCTGGTGCATGCTGAGCAAAACAGAATAGGCTGTGCAGAATACAGACTCGGGGTAATGGTGATCTCATTCCAGGATTACACAGACCACAATCATGACGAACCAAAGGGAAAAGAAAGTGTCTTTGCAGTTGTCTGTCTTTTATATTGCACAATACATTTCTACACATCTAATCTACCTAGAGCTTCGTTCACGTCGTTCAAGCCCAAGCATAGCTAGTTATCGAGACTTCAGTTTAATTTGGGGAGATATGCAGGCACAGGAGGAATTGTAGGCGAAGTTATCTATAAATAAAATAAACTTCTGTACGAATAGTGAGATATTAAAGTAACAGTGTCATTTTGTTGCAAACAACGGTTATAATATCAACACAAAAAAACTCAAAAACACGGATAAATGGACAAAAAAAATAAATGCGATGGTTACATGCCCATGCAAAGTTTTTTTTGTTAATGGTAAACAAAGCTGAGTACCTTCCCTTTTGTCTGCAATTTGTTCCAGTAAAAAAAACAAGTTCGAGTCCAGTTGTAGAACTTGATAAGCATATTTTATAGTATGATTCTTGAAGACTACAAGAAAAACTCAGTGGATCCTTAAAATCTAGATTTGACTTTAATGTAAGGGTTAACAAGTAAAGACATTATTTATTATCCATGGCAGTGTCTTACGGAGCTGAATAATATACAAGAAAAAACTTGAGTGTTTAAACTTAGCTAAATATGTCCACTATGTTTGTTTCTACTCCTCTAATTCAAGGTGGTTCTAGACACCCTGGATCTGCTCCCTATCTGAGCAGAGACAGAAGGGTTGACAGCTTGGCAGACCTGCTTTCCAGGAATGTACTGTGTGGATTGGTGGATTTATAGGGGCAGGGTTAGAGACAGTCACAGCTTTTTGACCAGCCTCAGATCTCATCAGGACACAGTCTGTAGAGTGTGGGAGGAGCTACGCTGTCTCGAATGGAGTAAGCCTGCAAAAGATTTCACAGTTAAGATATGTATCTGCTTATACATAAAACTAGTATTCCAAAGGGACGATATCTTAACACATTTATTAACAATGAAGGGACACTCCAGCTGAATAGATGAATTAACAAATGTATCACTAAAGCCTCTTCCTAGCAACTGACAGACAAAACAATGAAAAAGATTCATACCTTTCCATTGGATTGTGGCCTAGATAAGGAGACACTCTATAAAAGTTCATTTGGATTAACAAGATAAAATGCATTCTACATCTCAAACGTTTGTCTCAGGTATTCCTTTTGTTTAAAAAACAAAACAAAAAACAAGTTGTCTGTTTATCTTTACAACAAACTTATGTCAAAGCTATCATACACTACGCAACTTACTACACACCTGTCATCTGCCCCACTGTTACATACACACAGTACAAAGTGCAGGAAGTACTCTATCCCTAACAGTATAAAATCATCCAACCATAATTCCATTTTTAAACAAAACAAAGGACATAAATCATAAGCCTTATGTAAATTATAAGCATCATCTTGGATACTGTTATGCACATACAGCACAATGCACCTTCTCACCTGCTGTACTTCTATCGTAGGATATTGCGAATGTTAAATAGGTCCACTCCAAACATTCCAGAGTCTGCATTCACATAAGTGATCAACAATCTACCTTCAAAAAAGTATAAGTGTCCGTTCTCTACACTCCTCCTCCCGGAATACTCTTCCTTTATTTCATTGGCCTTTGTGACACAGTTCTTTCCTGGTTCACTTCCTACCTATTCAACCGCTCATCCGGCGTCCATTTCTGGCCCATCCACCCTTCCATTCCTGCTAGAATCCCACAAGGCCCCTGCTTCTCTCACTGTACACCTCTTCTCTTTTGGCCCCCAGTACACTTTCTATGCTGAAGACACCCAAAATTGATGTCTACTGACCACTCCCTTTCTATGTTTTCTCGTATGATGAACTGTCTCTGCTATTTCCACATGGATGTTCCAGAACTACCTAATGCTCAGCATGTCCTAAACAGAGATTATCATTCCACCTGCCAGAGTCACCATCATCTCTCAAATTTCTCTCATTGTCAATAACACCACAATTTCCTCAGTCAACCAAACCTGCTGCCTTGGTGTCACCCTTGGCTCGCCCTCTCCTTTACTTCTGACTTCAAGTCTATTTCAAAGTTCTGTTGTCTCGATCTTCAACGATTGTTAGAATTGACCATATTTGTAACCATAACTCTAATTCACTGTCTTACCAATTTACAATTTCTCATCATCTCCGGCCTTGACTACTAAAACCCCCTCCTATCCGGCATTCCCTTTAACCAATTGTCCCAGCTTCAGTCCATCCTAAATACAAAACTAATATCCTCTCACAACTACATGCCCACCACACCATTCTACAAATCCCTAAACTGGTTTGCCCATATTCTCCAGAATCCAATTCAAATAACTCACTACAAGTCCCTCAATGCCATCACCCCATCATACATCTCAAACCTCATCTCAATAAACTTTCCCTCTCTTAGATCTCTCTTCGCAGATCATTACAAATAAGTGAAAATAATAATAATGTCAACAATATTAAATATACTTCTGAATGTTCAAAAGGATTTCCAAACTTTATAGCACCAATGTACATGAGATAATTGGAGCATTTATACTTATCTAAATAAGTCTGCCACACTCTCCATCACTCCTCTGCAACAGTCATATTGAAGTCTCAGTTTTTTTTTTGTTTTTTTTTATCTCCCCCAGATTAAATCATGAGGGGTAAAGGAAATACTTTACTTTTTAACATAACTGCAAGGAATTGTCAAGTTAACACTGATCAATGTACTTTTGGATAGATGTCACATAAAGCTGACCCCATACTAAGTGATATCGCCAGCTCAGATATTGCTATTGACCCAATATTAATATTAAAGCCATCAGATTATATTATGGTATGTTTGAAAATATGATTTGAAGATGACCAAAAACAGATAATCCAGCTCGGCATGTACTGTGTGGCATAGTTGCTAAATTTAGCATTGATCCTGGTATTTAGTGCTCGTTCAAAGCGGAAGGATTTGCCAGTGTTTGGCCATTTTAAGTGTTGGCAAAGCATGCTGGTAATCTGACAACAAAAGATGAGGCACAGTTTGCCTTCATGCAAAGGAAAATGTATGATTATATTCGGTTTAATTTTATGGCATTCCTCAATAACATTACTGCATCTTAACAACATACACTGAACAACTAATTTATATGACTGTTTTATACACAAAATAAAAAATAATCATTAAAGTAATCCAAATAAACAATTATCAGCAAAGAAAGTCCTAAGTAGTAAAGGGATTTAAAAAGACAATGCCTTGCCCCCCCCCCCCTCCTCCTTATTTTGCCAATTAGATAGCCAAAAGCTGCTTTTGTTATCTATAGATCTAGTGATCATATCTCAATCTGTCACAATTATCAGCATGGCAGAACCGTCCTTTCAATCAATGTTTTCCAATTAACATCAAAGGACCAAGGTTGCATTCTGTAAAGATCCCTGTTCTCCCCTCCCTCTCGACATCTGTAAAATAAAGCTACAGGTTTAAATTGCCAGAAGACCAAAAAGCAGGAGAAGAAGGAGGAAAAGCTGCTTTCCTTTCCACTGGAGGACAATTCAGCCAGGTCTTTGAAACTATTGTTCTGCTCAGTCAAAAGCAAGGCAATATATTACATACTTACTGCTAAGTACTAAAATAAATACTGTTACTACTAGTGAAACGATAACACAGCCAAGTGGAATTAAACATTTCAGATTGTTGCTAAATCTTAAAATAATTACAGAGTTAATACAAGGACCGCCACCAGGCATGCAGCATGTTAACCCATTCTTTGCTATACACTGATTACCCGGACGTAGCTTATATGCACATTATATGGTGCGTGCCAGTACACACACATTCTTTCAGGGATTTGTGGTTTTTAAACTATTTTTTTTTAAAAAAAATTCATGGTCTTGTTAGTGAACCTTGGGCTTGGGTCAACTTCACCTCACTGAAAAGGATATTTTCATCCTAAGACATTCTGGGGCATATTCAATATCCTACATTTTTTTTAAGAATAATGCGAGCCACGCACTATTACTGTTACTACGGTAACTTGCTCGGCGAGCAAAAATCCGCTTTAGAATTACAAAAGTAACGGTAATAGTGCGCGTCCTGCATTGTTCAATTGAATTTGCCCCTCTGAGTATATATTTTTTTTAAAAACAAAAACAACAGTGGCAGATGGAAGTAGTGCACATAAAACCGTTTCCAAAACGGTCATATGTTCCTGTGTTTATTAAGGTCACAATCAACCCTCCTGCACCTGTTTTATACTTTCTTCTGGTTGACGTTGATTATATTGTATACGACTATTCTGAGCCTTTGGGTTGTTTTCAAAGTCAATATTGTGTTTTCAATACAAGTAAGATGCAGGACTGCCAGTACTCCAACAAGGATACTATGATAAATCTGCCAACATAGATTCTTATTTAACTACAGCCAACCTTCACACATTAACGGAACAAACTACTGTCTTCCTAAATAATAGGATCACAACAGAAGAAACAACACAGGGCATTAAATCTATGGAGCCCTCATCAGCCCCTGGCCGGACTGGTTACCATCAACTGTTATTATTACCGTAGATTTGTAAGGCGCCACAGTGCTCCACAGCACTGGGAAAACAAGACATGCATAAAACAAGGAGATACAAGACAACCAAAATAACTGCAGACATGAAAACAAAGGGTATGAAGGACCCTGCTCATTACAGAGCTTATGTTCTAAGTGAAGAGGAGACAGCTGAAACAAGAGGACCAAGTAAGGCTTAGAGTCTTTTATAATAAAAATGTACTAATATCTTCTCCCCCAAACTAACCATGCTCTTTGACACCAATCTAGAAGGCGCTACATTTGACATGGGCAATACGAAGGCAAATATAATTGTCATTCATAAACTTGATAATGATCCTATTGTGGAGGCCACAGATCTGCGGTATTTCAAATCTTAAAACTGTTGCAAAAGTCATCAATGTTTGGTTTGGATGCTGCTTGTTCCATTTAAGGACATACAAAACATGTCACAGACATCTATAGAAGTGCATCACACATACTATTACTAGCGGTTCAGTCAGCATTATGCTGTATATTCTTATTGGTTAACACTATGATGAGGACACTGTGGGATACCCTGTTATAGTGTGACCAGCAGAGCCTGTCTAGTCTGGTTCTAGATTTTAATTTAGCAGGGGATCTCCACACTCATTGTCCCCTTGTTTTAGTGCAAACCAGCCCGAGTGTATAATGCGGTTAATTTTTTTTTTTATATTATTTCTTCTTTGGGGGGGGGGGGGGGGGGGGGGAAGTGATTGTTATTTATAATTTAGCAGGGTCTCTCCAACTAATTTCAATAGCCCATTTGCTTCAATTTTGTTTCTACATGCAGGACACAACGTATAAATTAATGCAATACTGAAATTAATGGGAAAGGTTCTGGATGCATTCACACATGCATACCAATGCAATTTATATGCTCTGCATGTATGTATACTGCATGTAAACTGCACACCAAAAGCATGCATTTTGACATGTGATTTGCACTATTTACACAACTGCAATGCCAGTAGTTGGCATGACTTAAAATTGTTTCAGATCTGTATTTTAAAAGAATATTAAATTGCGGTGTTACATTCTGCCCTCTTGTATTCCTGAAGTGACTTTTACAGTTGTTTTCCACTCTCTGCAGATATGCAAATAGCTTAAAAGTAGATGTCAACCATTGTACATTTTCTGCTCGATATGGATCCTAGGTAAGGGTTAGTGTATCAAAGCCAATATAAAACAAGAATGTTCGGACATCATAACAGCCAATCTAATTGTGGAAGTAATGTTATTTATTTAACGAATACAAATTATATTGTGTGTTCTGGGCTGGTTATCCAAGCGCAATTCCATTATTATATCCACTATCAAACACCCAATCCCTATTTTAGGCAGTCCTTTTACACACATACATTTCACAGGACAGATTCAGAGCCAGAGAATTGAGAAGATCACGCAGAACTCTGGGATCTGCACTGTCCAGTTAAGCCCCTAGTACATGTGCTTTTGGGGAACTGACAATGTAGAAAGTGACGTCAGAAACAAATAACCGAAATAGAAAATCTTTAGTTCTCGCTGTTACATTAAAATAAGTATTCATCAACGATCTCTAATGTTTTATGAAAGATAAAGAACCAGGTCTCTACATGCCAGAGAACCAATAAGGAAGAGGAATGGAACACTGACTGGTGTGGATACACAATCTTATTTGCTGATCCACACAACTAACCACTTATACAGCATCAGTTCACACCCTGCATGACAGCCGGGGAAACAGCAATGCTCCAGCACAGAGGTCTATCAGCTTCGGAAATGCCATTATGAAAACTAAATCAGCGTGAATTCCCTGGGGATGATGATCTTACAAGGTCATCTGGGAGGTTATCGGTGGGGCACTGAGAGAAAGCTAACAAAGCAGGCTTGATCGCACCTGGCCTATCACTTTGTATTTCCTTCAACGCGACCCATGTAATTGTTCTGGGCACAAAATGACAAGTAAAAGTTATTGGTCTCTCTAGCTTTAGTAGGAGCGGAGGGAGTGTTCCAGGTGAGAATGTTAAACAAACAATCAATCAAGAAAGTCGGGGCTATTTTAGAATGCATATGACATACATGCAAACAACACATATGTTTAATCTTTATATACTCGTGCTGCATATACTCACATTATAAAAGTTATGGCATTTGTAGCCCTGTGGAGCGCACCTCCTGGGTCTGGCCATGGCAGTCAGAGGTATCTAACATCGTGTACATAATACTCTATATGATAGGCAGATATAACACTTGGATGTCACCTGCGCCATCACAGAACTAGACAGAAAGCACAGATAGAGCAGGACCAATGGTGTGTATATGTATGTATATATATATATATATATATATATATATATATATATATATATATATATATATATATATATATATATGCCACTTTCCTGTCCCAACTGCCAACATTGAGAAAACTTACAAACTCACATTGCTTTGATGCTACAAACACAGCCAATTGTGCCAGGAAATGTAAATTAGAGCACACTGAACACTGAAGCTGGGTACATACTACACTGTTTTCGTCCAATAATCGGCTCAAACAGCCGACATACGACCGCTCGTTCAAAAGTCGGGTCAGTGTGTGCAGTGACACGATGGTCGAAAGTCTGCCCAAATGGACGATTATCGCCTCATTTGGTTGGTCGTACCGTTTAATATTTTCGTTCCAATCTCGTTTCCGCTGTGTAGTGTGTATAAACTTCTGACCGATCCACAACAGTGAGTACGAAATTACAGTCATTGCTCATGACAACATGGTTGTAAAAAGTCGCTAAAGGGACGTCCGCTCTTCCCTTTATCGTCCCAAACAAGGCTAGTGTGTATGCAGTCCATGGACCGAGCGATCGGACCATCGATCGCATGTAAAATCGCTCGGCATGAAAAGTTGGTCGAAATTTCTGTAGTGTGTACCCAGCTTAAACAGCATATCCTGGTCCCACAAAGAACTCTGTATCTTATTTGCACCAAACTGTCAATATAAGCAAGACAAAAAAAACTCTTGAGTTGACAATTATTGTAGCCAACCACAGATTTCCACATACTTGTGGTTTACCGTCAATGATCATTTGATCAGCATGTCACTGCTTTAACAGCAATAGAGAGGATAATCTACTGAATCAGTAAACGTATTACATTTCCCAACAATTTATATGGATACACGGAAAAACTTTTACAGAGAAATTCTGGAAGTACAGTACATTCTCAAATTGTTACTTGCTGCTTATAAAAAGTGATTACTATGTGTTGTAATTGTCCTTGGTTATCAATTATAGAGATGATAAAGTCATCACTATTGTTATGTTGATGTCTATGTCCCCTACTGTATCATCAATTAGATAACATATTTGTACTAATTGTTTTGTTTTAGCATCCTTTATTTACATAGTGCTCGTATATTACGCAACATAAAAATTATAGAATTTTAAATGATTTATATCAGCCCCTGCCCCAGAGGAGCTTGCAATCAAATTTCCCTACCACTCATCCACAAACACACACTAAGGTCAGTTTAATCAGAAGCCAGTTAACCTATCATTGTGTCTTGGAACCATAGGAGGAAAGCAGTGCACCCAGAGATTAAGTGTTTCATTCTTACAATCTGGTTGGGTATAAGTGAGTGCTGGTTTGAACCTGGCTATGCTTTCGGCTTTTTCATTAATTTAATCATTTTACAAGATCAGCGCCCCTCATTAGTAGGAGGCTAATTCTATGTAGGATAGAGCAAATATTACAATTAAACCATTAAATGAAGACTTTGCTAAACTGAACTTATGGGCAAGAATTATTCCCTTGTTTGGTCACTGTTCTATAATCGTACTATTTTGTGTATGGTGAAGCTATTCATTCCATGGGCATGGATTAGCAGATCCAAGGCCTAGGGCAACTTATTTTGCAACCCCTTTACTCCGTGACAGCTGAGGGAAAAATCTATAGTGCTTGGGAATGTCTGAGTAAGATTGCTGACAATTTTACATTGTTTTATTCAGTAAAGAGCTGAATGAAAGAAGGGCACTACTCCCAGGTGCTTGCATCTAACATTACAAGATTTTCTGGCCAATAGGCACACTGCTCTTTTCAGTTTATAAGCAGCTGATGTTAATAGATGCAACTAACAGAGAAATAAAGAAAAAAATAATTTATATGTCTGCTTATTAATTAAAGAAAAATAAAATGTGCCAAGTTCCCATCATACAAGTCATTCTATCCACTAAAACACTGACACAGTGTAATCATGTAAACCAGCCATCACACAGTAAATCATACATCACTTAGCTGCCTGGCACGAGTAGAGGCCACTGTGTTGTTCCTCTGCTTGTTTCCGGCTTTCAGAGCAGCATCCCTCCTGGCCTGCTCCAGCAATAACCGGGCCCGCTCCTTCAGTTCCTCCTGCCGGGACTGCAATCGCTGCTACCAATGGGAAAAAGAAGAGCAACACTCATAAGAATACATATATAGGTGTAAATTACATACATGGGTTTATAGTCTGGTGCCCACTTCTACTCGCTCACCATCGTTTCTATTGTTCTCAATTACTAGTGACTTCACAGTTAACGTCCATATATCAGCATTGTGGTAAGGTGTTTATCTACATATTAGGGGGTAAGTTACTGGCATATTGTGCAGAAACCCATCACAACCCATCACTTTCTAACTGCTGCCTGTTTGGATTTTCTTGTGTTAGTAAATCTCACCACTGTGTGGTGCTTAATGCATATACACACCAATGTGCTTTAGTTATACTTGCTAAAATTTGGAGATAATTTCCAGCAAACAAAACCTCTGGACAGATTCAACTATGATGTGAACTTACATGGAGTTATTAAAGAGTACAAATACAATTGTTTTCTAAATGCATTCAAAAGGGGGAGATTCAATTAGCAAATTTGTACCATCACTACAGTAAATTCTCCACTGATCTTTTCTTGCACCTCTATGGAGGGCAATAAAAAAATCAGCTGAGATTTCTTGTAAAAATTCTGCGGGCACGAGGTTCTGGGGATTGTCATAGCTAATTGAATCTCCCCGAATAAATCTAAAATTCTATGCAATATACTAGGAACACATGAACAACAACATAAAGCACACTGTCTGGGTCAATGATATTTAGAGAGAGTTAATCAAAAGTTGGGACTCACTAGAGTATTGTCAATTTGTTTTAGTGAATATGACAGGTCCACCTAAAATATAGGAAATGCCATTCACACTGTCAAAGAATTACTCCCAAGATATTCCAAAAAGCAATTGCCTTAGAGACATACAAGTCAGCATCCAAAATTGCTTTCAGGCTACACAGGATTGATCTCTCTGGACAAATTAGCAAAACTATATTTCATGTGTAATGAGCTTAAGGTGGCCCAGGATAAGCCAAGGTCACTGGCAATATCTATATAAGCAATCGCAAACCTCATCAGAATCCATATGATACACTGATGAGATCTAATATGGATGAAACAGCAGTGCTGAAAGTTGGAGCTGGACTTATTCTTTGTTCTAATGTAAACTGTAGTGTGTAACCAGCCTACCAGAACTCATGCTAAGGAGGAACAACTATCAGTGTAAATTGCCCACACCACCCCCTACTCATTATGGTTTATAAAGAAAGGAAGAGGGGTGGAGGGGCAGGTCCCCACCAAGAAGGCAATATAAAATAAGAATTTTATACTGCTGCAAGTTGGCATCAGTAGGGTCCTGCAGTGTCAGTGACTGAACTACCCCCAAGGACATTTTGCACTACCTACGTAATTAGAGCCACTCTCATTAAAGCGCTACGGAATTTGCTGGCACTATATAAATAAATGTCGATGATGATGTAATTTCAGCAAATACTGTTTTTTTTCCCCCAATAAGCTCTAATGGCATCAATGAATAAACCATTGGCAGTAAAAATGAATGGAAACAACATTCTGCTGCTAAATGAAAGGTCTGAATGCAATGTGCTGATGTACTTCCAGTACTGCCCTCTTTTTATTGTTTTCAAAGCATCACTTTAGGAAAAATAAAATAAACACTAGCTGACATATGTACCTAATTATTTAGTTAATGGGCTAATTAACAACATGTAATTTGGAGGAAAAGATTTAAAAGGGCCATAAGCCAGTCATGCTCCATGCTGCTGTGTTGCCATTAAACGGTGACTAGACATAATGGCTTGGAGAGATTTACAATCCAATAATCTATGTGAAGTGATTTACAACCTGAAAAGAACAAAAAGTGACACGCGTGCAGCACAGCACATAAAGAGAATCCCAACCCTCTAATTTGTAATCTGTATAAACAAAATGTGTCTTTGTTAATGTGCATAATGTGAGGTTATGTGTTGAAATTTAGGAAGTGCTCCTGCTAGTTAATGCTTGTGATACAGAGACGCTCCTCCCTTGTCGGTATTCTGCAGATTCCTGTACAACCACACAAGTATTGTACCAGAAAGTTGTCTCCATAGTTTTCACAACATAAGGGGTCATATAAAACAGTGCCAGGTAGTACTAACAGAACTAGGGCTTTCCAGATGTGTCTACAATGATTTTATTTCATTAAGAATATTGTGTGTGTTTTGCATTGTAAAACAAACATTTCTGCAAACCCACACAAAAGATTTGCTTACATACACTATTAGGCCCATTCCAGATATATAATATTTATTTGGGATACCACACAGGAGAGGAATGGGACACTTGAACAAGTTTCTAACTTCAAAAGGGGACATTTTCTAAAAGAAACATTGAAGCCAAAGCAGAACTATGTTGAGTTGTATTTGACTGAAGAAACAGTCATCAGAATCATTTCTAGTCAATATTTTACAACATGCCTATTTTGTGTAAGAGATTTATAAAACAATAATTTACAGAAGTACATCTAAGATGTGTCCTCAACGTTCTCTGAACAGTTTCCTGAGGATCCTTTGCATGGAGTGGAGTTCTATAAAGCCATAGTGTTAAGGTATGTTTGGACTGGGATCAGTTTGTGATTAATCTTCAATTTCTGCTCGACCAGGATATCCTAAACGTCGAATACGGTCGGCATGGAGCAAGCTGTAGCCAATGATTAGACTATTCACAGCAGAACAGATTATTTCAGACAATCGGTGTGCTGATCTGGGAAAAGACATTAATCTGTCCACTTGTGCAATTATGTACATAATGGCAGAGCTGCAAATGGGGGGGGGGGGGGGGGGGGGGGCGGGCGGTAGTATAGTGGCATGATGTGAGGAGGTGAGTGGTGGTAAGCAGTAAACCACGGCCTGAGATTTAGATAGTGAAAGGAGCAGGGTTCCCCAACAGCACAGCATAGTGATGAGAGACTGCTAGTAAATAGTAATAACAGTTCATGCAGGAGGGGAAGGGGGGATTTCGCCGGAGCTCCCAGAGCAGGGGTGTGCACATGATGAAAGACAATTAAAATAAAATAGTCCAAAAGTAAAACCCGATGGAGGTGAGCATTCCTCTGACCAATAAGAAAGTTTAAAAAGACAACAACAAAAAAACTAAAGTGTCAGTAAAATATTCAGCATTCCAAACAAATCTAACTCCACCTAGACTGACTCCCAAGGAACATACATGACACACAATAATTTATTAGGTGGGGCAGGTTATGAATTTAATTAACCTTGTTTCACATAACAAAATCAAAACAATTTTCACACATCTACATTAGTGAGGAGGCCCTATGAAATTAAGCACTACATAAACATATCGCAACCAGATAAAGGAATTAGGCCAACTTATGCCTGAAACCAAAGACAATCCATGAAAACATGAACATAATGGTTACCAAATTGTAGACTTTTTGGGCAAAACACGTCACTTACCTCAGGTGTTTTTCCAGTTTGATCAATATGGTTAGCTGCAGACTTTGTAGCATCCAGAAGTGCGCTGATCCCAGTCTGTGGAACAGATGGGCTTTTAAAGAGAGTATCACCAGCCTTTTCATAGGTGTCTACAAATTTGAGAGTAGGGGAAACTGTTGTTTTTTCTTGGGCACCATTATCCAACCCTCTACATTCTAACGGGGATGTTAGGCTGGGCTTTGCTGGCTCTGGTAAGCCATGTAAATGAGAGTCTCCAGACGTAGTGGCAGCAGGTAGAGCTTCCTTACTAGGATCTGTGATGCGAGACAAATCACTGAGATCCGCAACATCCGGTTTCAGCAGCTTCCTTTTAGCAGCAGTAGGCTGTGCTTGCATGCGAGCTGTATACGTGCCATCACATCTCCTCTGGTCATCAGGTTCAAAAGTCCTACTGGCGCCTTGTAATTGTAGGCGACTTCTAGTCCTGGGAGTGGGGAAGTCCGTTTCAGCTTTAGATTGTTCAGTTACATCTTGGGATTTACCCTCATGGTCCCTTATCCCATTGTCCCTAACTAACACAGAGTCAACTTGGGATACAAAATCTGGCATAGTGGCTGGGGCCTCTTGTTGTTCAGGCGCAGTTTCTTGATTTAGATCACTAAGTTCTGCATAAAACTTCTCCTGGTCAATGGAGCTGTTTGTGTCCGTCTCATAGTTTCCCACTTTATATGTGCTTCTGCTGCTGTTCTCTTCAATCTGAACCACATTTAGTTCCTGTCCACTAAAATGTGCCCGGATTTGATACAGGTAGGTCATAACGGTCAGCTTGTCTGGGATTGCTAGTAAAACCATGTCTGATGGCTCTAGTAACCGGGAAATTCCTATACTGGCAAATCCGTCATAAGCCTTAAGGAAAGAAAGAAAGAAAGAAAGAAAAAAAAAAAAAGAAGTTTGTTAATCTGGATAATTTTATTCAAAAGAAAAACCATTTGCTTTCTACTTTTAAACTATATGTGATTGTTCTGTAAACAATACCAAAAAGAAGTTATTTTTTTCTCTGTTTTAATGATTATGAATCTGGATTAGGCTCACAGTAATGTCTTAGATTGTATTATATTCTGCTCCATTCACTCATACAGCCCGGTTAAAGCTGGCAACACTTGTGGCAAGAGAAAAGCAGCCAAATCAGCCAAATTACCCAAGTCTATAAGTGTGGGCAACGGCCAACTGTGACCGTCGAATGACTTGATCTATCCAATTTAACCATCCAGTTGTGTGACCAAATTGGGCACATATCTCAGCATTGCGGCCAATCCATGTGGCTAACTTAAGCTACAGACAATTGTAACATATAATTTCTTATAAAACATCTACCTATAAAATAGCTACTGTGGAGCATAGACAAAAGTGGCAAACCACTGAGGTTGAGGTAGAAAATCTACATATTGTTTTATCAATGGAATACATCCTGTTGCATTTGTGTTATAAATACAATTACAATAATTGAATTATTATTATTATTAACATTTACTTATAAGGCGCCACAAGGCACCCGCAGCGCCGCACAGAGACAAACAAAATTACAACACAATGGGAGACAGCACAGTACAGTAAACACAGCAACTCAGTAAGCTCAATGCACAGCTAGAGAGGGCGGGGAAGGGGGAGGGAGGATCCGCAAACGACGGGGCCCAAGAAGGAGGGCGCGGAAGACAGGGAGACCTCCAGGGGGGAGGAGGGAGCAAGAGTGGACGTGGGATGGAGGACCCTCGAGGAGGAGGGCTAAGTAGCTGGAGAGCAGAGTTAGAAGTGGTGGAAACAGGAGGAGAGATGGCCCTGCTCAGAGGAGCGTACAATCTAAGGGGAGGGATCAACATCAGAACTGTAGGCAATTGTAAGTGTACCTGTGCAATTTATGTACCAACATTCCGCATAATAATTAAATAAAATATTTAAAAAAAAATAAAAAAACCTCTCAGTTTATTAGTGTAAATGTACTTAATGGGCCACTAAGCCCTAAATAGGAAGCATGGTGTCATTGATGTTACATTGCTGGCTCACAGAGCTATTCCCACCAGTTCATCTGTGAGGAGTACTCCCGTTTCCTCCCACAATCCCCCCAAAAATACTGGTAGGTTAATTGGTTTCTCATGGAATTAACCCTAGTGTGTGGTAGAGAATTTATACTGTAAGCTCCACTGGGTCAGAAACCAATGTAAACAATTAAACATTCTCTGGTAAGCACTGCGTAATATGTTCGCACAATATAAATAAATTATAAATATAAAATAGCAAAAAGTAAATCTAATGAGAATACATCTTACAAAATATATGTACAGTTTCCATATCGTAACAGAAATTAAGTAATTTTAATTATATTTGCCCATTATTTAGCACATAGTAAGCCCCACGCCCTGTTATCAGGTTCCATAGAATTCACTGTTTCTTGCAATATGTTGTACGACAGGAAATCTAATGTGTAGACCAAAAGGCTTCAACAACAAAACCACCTTTATCTGAAATATATCTAACAGGTTTAGAAATCTGTTTGTACATGTATTTGTGAATTGCTACTGGTAAACGTAAGGTATATAAGTCTGTCAATCAATGAAAATTATTCTAATTTGTGAGGATGCAATTTCATGAAATCCTTACTGTACATATCCGTGTGCATGGCGTGTTTCCGTGACCACGGTGTATGTTGCTGCAGGTCTCTGCATGGTATTTTATCACTCCAGCAATGCCTTCTATTTCTGGAGCCTAGTGAATGTCAATTTTACACATGGCTACACTCTTGATATGACTATAAATGATCTCTAGGGGACAACATCAGAACCAGTTCTCAATGTAACACTGGTCTCTTACACCCTTCTGATATTTTCCAGACCACGTCCCACTGCTGATTGACAACCTAAGATAGATCAGAGTTTATCAATTTGGATCAAGACAGGAGATTTTCAGTGGTGTAAAGCTATCACTACCAATCTGTTCTTGCTAAGGACTCAGTTTATTTACTCTTAAGATCACTACTACTCATCTGTGAATCTTTTCTTAAATGTTTCCCACCAAAACGTGTTGGACAATACTTGTTTTTAACCATTTGTTGACTTCACGCAGAACCTATGATGTAATTTTTTTTTTGCTTTGTGCAGTATGTAGGATAAAATAAAAAATAAAGGTGTGTGTTGGGGAGCATTTTATTTAATGTAACATTATGCTCTATCAGAAAGGATTCCTCCAGCACACGTAGCAAGAGATGAGCGATATGTAGAGGGAACTGCTCTATGAGCACTCTAGTCAGAGCTCAACTAGAGTGCTCCAAGTGGAACTTTAGTTAAGCATTCTTCACAAACCATCACGACTGGCATTCTACTGCCCTCTAAAAATGCTTCTTATTCATTTAGTATCTTTACAAGCACTCCTGGGATTCTACTAATTTGCTGCTTAAACATAATAATCTAATTTTTAAAATATATAATAAACTTGACTAAATTTCATGTACTCTGTACAAGGACGCCAAATGGACATGTGCGCTGCATAAACATGGACAGCCCAATGAATCAGCCAACAGTATTTTTTGCTTGTTAAATCATATGTAAATCAGACATAAACACACTTATTTGTAGCTGTAAACTGAGAAATTGACAATGATATTAAAGGTTGCTAATTAATCCTCAATCCAAATGTAACTGATGATTGTATTTTTCATATTCGTGGGTCTTTTCTGTTAGTCTACGATGAGCCCAAGCAAACAGCTTCCATTCAACATTGTAAAGCGCTACAAAATATGCTGGCAAATACTTACATATTTACTATATAAATAAATAATAATAATATTCAGGATAGTCATATTTAGCCTTCATGTAAACATGCATCCCTTTCAAGCCATTTAACCAGCCCCAACCTATAAAACTGCATCAGTACATGATGTGTGCTGAGATAAGGAACACACAACACTAATCTGTCTTTGACGTTATCATTGTTGATCAACCTTCCCCTCTTGCTGGCTGTAATTGCAGTGATTTGTTCTACTGAAAAAAGTACATCCAAGATAATCAAAACCACCTCAAATACAATCAAAATTATCTGATACAAACTTACACTATGTCAGCAGATGGTGACGACTGCCGGGTCTAAACTGCTGCACTGACTGGGAATTGCTGAACTACATTACAATCAGAAAAGTTCAAGAATATATCATTTGGGGCTTCAACAACGCTCATGCATGTATAGAACCTAGTGTTACTGTATCATCATCAACTAGCTGAAAGTCACATTAAATTGTCCTCAACATGGCAAACATTTATTTTAACTGCATATTTTACACAAACAAAAAGCTCCACTTTTATATCACAAACGCCAAGTTGCATGCACAATAGCGAAACTCAATGTGGCTTCAAATTGTTACTGCAAAGTCAAAATTACACAGACATCTGAAAAGAATAAAAAAAAACTACTACAAAATGTAAAACGAGTAACTTGCCAGTGGAGCCTTTGCGGTCACTAGATAGAATATTGTCATGTGTTTTCTGCTGGTTGATAAACTATAATTCTCTGCATTATGGGGGATGTAGGGCTTATTTAGGGGTAGAAAAAGGAAACACAATTTCATTGCTGCACCATTCCTCTGAATGTTCGTATTTATTTGAATGTCATTTAATCGTAATTTGCATTTTGCTAAAATACTTAAAACAACTTGTTTAGACTTCACTACCCATTAAAGACACACCCGTGTATCAATGATCGTTTTAACAAGTAAATGCCTGTGTATCTGTGATCTTAACTACAACTTTACACAACAAAGGCAGCAGCCAAAAGAAACTCATGGCTACACCGTCCTATATGACCCATTCACTCAGTAGGTAACACCATCATCATCATTTATGTATATAGCGCCACTAATTCTGCAGCGCTGTACAGAAAATTCACTCATATCAGTCCCTGCCCCATTGGGGCTTACAGTCTAAATTCCCCAAAACAGACCGACCGACCGACAGACCAGGGTCAATTTTATAGCAGCCAATTAACCTACCATTATGTTTTTGGAGTGTGGGAGGAAACCGGAGCACCCGGAGGAAACCCACGCAAACACGGGGAGAATATACAAACTCCAAACAGATAAGACCATGGTCGGGAATAGAATTCATGACCCCAGTGCTGTAAGGCAGAAGTGCTAACCACTAAGCCACTGTGCTGCCCCACAACTCACATGCAGGGACAAACTGCAGTTATTCAGACATCTGTGGAACAGCCACACTGTAATGTGAAGGCTCAGTCAATGTCCTCGTACATGCACAGATGGAGGTTGTTGGTTGACCTATTTTTCCATTCTGTCCCATTACACTTCTTCCTCTCTTAAGAAATCCACTGTTGTTTTGGGTAGGATAGAATGCCACAATCACTGTTAGTGAAATGTCAGGCCACTTTAGTTGAAAATGACCAACTTAGCCAATTGGGTGTCATGTGTGGTTCCCTTTCATCTCACAAAAATTATAGCTCAATGCTACTCGCAGATCAACCAGAAGATTTTTTTGTTAAAAACAATGAAACACTCTTTATACAACACAATCATAGTTAATTCTTTTAGAAAGGCTGGCACCACATTCTAATATATATATATATATATATATATATATATATATATATATATATATATATATATATATATATATATATACATATATATATATACACACACAATCATAGTTAATTCTTTTAGAAAGGCTGGCACCACATTCTAATTTAATATATATATATATATATATATATATATATATATATATATATATATAATGATCTTTTCCATCACTAATTTACACTGCAGAGAAAAAGCAGCGGGGCACTTACTTTCATGGTTATGTCGTAAACCTATAATATTTTTCCATTTTATAATTGAAGGTAATCAAGTGGGTTTATTCTCTAGTCACAAGTCTTAGTCACCATTTCTTTTCAATACATTCCTTTTTCTTGTGGTAAGTTAAGCAAGTGACCCTAAAAAGGAATTCCTGAACCAGAATTGAACACTTTGTGGAAGTCATTAACACAATAAGATGATAATCAAAGTGTAAATGGTGCGGGACAATGCTCAGCCACCTTATACACACACACACCGCCCCCTTGCTGCGGGTATATGCACTGCATATAGGGAATGCAGCAAACTACTGACCACACCCACTATTGAAGTGTAGTTAGTAGTGTTAAACTGAAGAGAGTATTATAGATGAGTCATGTCCTGAAGAAAACAAGAAATACAAAACTGCTTGGATCATCTGTTCATATTTATAATTCTATATGCACTGTAAAGACATATAAGTGCAATATTATCATTATGCAGATATAATCACTCCCTAACATGTATATAAACAGATAAACACAGTATATACATAAACAGGGATAATGTCACCCCTTATTGCTGTAGTTTTCATGAAGGGTAAAACAGATTTACACAGTGTTCCACTCCCACCCACGACAATAGCATGAAGTCAAATCCTTTTAGGGGGGGCTACAAATATCCTTGATATGGTATTTGTAATAATTCAATTGTGCCCGGATAATATCAACAATAACCAATTTCTGATATTACAAATACATTTATTTTAAATGGATATTACGTTTTGGATATCCTGATTGACATTCATCAATGGCTGGTTGTCAAGAAAAGCACCACAGGCAGTTTCCCTAACATTGCCCAATTATATGACTCACTGACATATTGGACAAGATCAGGTGACACAGGTAAATAGCTTTCTTTAAATTGGCCACTGCCTCTGGATTCAAAGAATGAAAAGCTTTTTTGATGCTACTTGGGAGCGGAAATAACAGCCAGTCTTCTGCTAACTTTAGGAACACAAACAGAGCTGTGTAAATTGTACTGTTTTATATTGTTTGCTCTATGACACACGAGAAAGGTCATTCGTATCTTAAACCCCCCCCCCCCCCACACACACAATACCACCTCTTCTATGTTGCCTCGTGTTAACTTTGTAGAGACAAAATAAAAATACAAAAACTAGAAAACTACTATTAAACAGTTCTTAAACATTCGCTGTGTTGTTTATAATGGGACCCTATGATTTGTTTTGCAAAACAATGGTGTACTACAAATGAATCAACTCATTTTAAACAATTCACTAATTTCCTAACGGCCACTGCTTTTTTGACCTTCACTCAACTGGGTCCAAAGGGGCACATTTAGGGTTGTCGATGAGTGAACTGACAAACTACAGTTTCCGCCAGTCCTGATGAACATCTGATTGTTCGGGATTCCATACACGCTGTGATTTGTGACTATTAAGGACTAAAATAACCTACTCAGCTGTCAAAATCACAGCTTTAAAAAAGGCAAAACAAACAAAAAAAAAGGTGAGTACATTTAACATTTAAATGGCTGTTAGGAAATTAGTTAACTGCATAAAATTAGTTTTTAGGTTCACCTATAAAATATAATTTGTTTTCATTAATCATTACTTACTCACTTCGCATTCAAACTATCATGATAAAAAGCTATTGGGGTTGGGTGTTTCAAGCCCCCACTATTACTGTCAAATTCATGGGTGAGATTCATGGGAACTGTGAGTAGGGACAATAACTACAGGTAAGGCAGCCCATTAAGCTACCATGGGGCATACCACTGTGGGAGGGCGATGGTGTTTATCCATTCACTCTGGAGGTGCCTGCTGTACTCTTCCAGCTTGCACTGGGGCTGGTGACTGTGCTGTGGAGCCCTGAGGGATTTTTATTATATGGAATGGAACTGAAAGCCCAAAATAGGCTCCAAAGCACATGCACTGGCCCCCGTGCATGCTCAGAATAGCAGAGAGGAGGCTCAGAATAGCAGAGAGGAGGCCTCAGCTATGAGGCATGGCGACTGCTAGTTGCGGCCAGAAAAAAAATCAAAAAAGATAGATCCCAATGCGAGTATGCAAGAAATAGAGCAAGATGTCTTCCACACAATTATCCCATGAATGCTGAAAGAACAGCACAATACTACATAGTTAGCATGTATATATGTATATATTAAGGACTTTCTACATTTACACCAGACACAAAAGTACCGCAAGGTTCATTAAAAAAAACCAAAAACCCTAAAAGTCTAAATTCAGTATATTTGTTTTCATAGAAGGTAACTAATTAAGGTGCAGTAATTTTCCACTTGTCGATCCCTAAGACACTAGTATTCTCCCCTGTGCATTATTATGAGCCAAGGGCACAAGGGTTATCAGAAAAGAGCGTTGTAGAGCAGGAAAGAAATCAGCAGGAAGCAAGTCACATACTCCATGTTGCTGTCATGCTTGACTCTGCAGAGTGATGACAGGGCATACAACTGCACAATAACGGAGACTAATTACATTTTAGAAATCAGGAATGGTATACCACTAGTGAAAGGATGTAAACTAAGACAGCAATAGTCAGATTGTGTTTCCTCTCGATTTACTCTAAATCCACTGCAGCGGAATGACTGCCGCAGACCTTTGCCTCCCCACGATGGCTGCCAAGGATGTAGCATCTGAATCTCATTGAACGAGTCAAAGTTCTCAGGACATGAGGCACACATGTTATTTACTACCAGACGTCAGTAGCATTTTAAGGTATTTTCACCGCCTAGATTTTAACATTCTGTAGGTAAAAATGTTTAGGTCGGCAAGTGACCCAACTAATGTATAAACGTTGCCATCTTTGTACCATACGTGAGCTACAGTGTTATTTCTTCACAACTATTCTGCAGATCTTAGAAAAAAAATGGTAAAGTTAGGTATAAGACTAACTTTAGGTTAAACATAGTTGGAAAATATGGAATAGAGGTAGAGGAGCATTGAAAAAAAAAAATAGAGAAGTATAAACAGTTCTGTCATAAAAGATTTAACTAGATATGTCCAGCATGCTAACGGGTCTATCTGTTTTTAGAACGTGGAACGTTTAATGCTGTTAGATGGATAAAGTGTGATTAATAAGGAGGTACAGTGCTCAGAATCCTAAAATGAATGCCTATTGATCTCCAGGGAAAGTTTGACAAAATTTGGGGTAAAAAAAAATAAAATAAAAAAATAAACAGAAAAATCAAACAAATCAGGATCCCATCCTCCAATCTACCTCTATCCTCTCTCTACCATTGTAAGCTGCTTACTGCAAAATGAAAAAATATCAAGGAACAATAGAGAGACTATAAAATAGCTTGATCTGTCTACGAATGACGAGTTATTCTGATTTTTATTTGCATGTAACAAAAATGTTAAATTTGATTTACATATAAAGTAAACCTAGTCATAACATGGCCAAACACTGATATTGGCAACAATTTTGGGGAATTGACACTATATTTCTGCATGTGGCCCTAAAAAGGAACCCAATAAAATAATACAGTTAACTAGTCATTGTTGTTGCATATATATTTATTATAGAGCCCTGCCACCACCTATAATATGGTACTATAGTACCTTGCCACCATGTCTTATAGAGCATATTACTAGAGACTCCAGTGTTGTCCCCAGAAAACTTTGCCTGCTGTTTGGCATTAAAAAGTAGCCGGGTGGAGACTCTGTAATAATATTGAAAGGTTTGGACGTTGTTACCCACACCTGCCAGGACTGGTTAGACTGGTGGTCAGTGGTCTAACACACACTGCTGGCTGTAGCACTGATATAGTGCCTGTTCTAATAGGAGAAACAATGGTTTATTCTATTATAATAAGACTCCAAGAGCCGGGTGGCAAGTAAAAACAGCTGGGTGGAGCACCTGGGAAATGGGTGGTGGGGAGAACACTGTGCCCAGCTGCCATCTCTTGCTATACTATGGTACTATAGAGCCCTACTGCCACCAGTATAATATGGTGGGTAGGATTAAGCTGTAAATAAAACAGAACTTTTGTCTTGTAGACGCCAAGTTGGTAGATAATCATTTTAACCTATATGATATACTATTTGAGACCTTTAACACCTTGAGACTTACGGCAATTGTCTCAAATGACTTGCTCTTGACCTGGCTTTGATGCCCTCATAGGCTGTGTATGTTCTTTAGACAGATTTATAGACTGCAATAAATGCTATTTGAGCATTTTAACATCATCAACCTTATGGACAAACTAAGCTTTTAATTGTGCACTAAATTAATAATGAATCTGTACTGTAAATATTATGGCTACCAGAAAGCACAGATTGAACCTCTATCCATACAGAGGCAACATACTATTGAGGGTATGTTATGTCTATTTATACTTAACTTTTCATACAGGGAAAAAAATAAATACAAATAAATGGGCCCATATTGACTCATACATACTTTTACATAAACACATCCTGAGGGAGTCACCAGAAGTTAGAATTTCTGTTAGATTTTGATGGGAAAAAAAACTCCCCATTCTCCAAACCATTTCTAAAAAGGCACATGCAAGGGAATTGTTATGCCCCTGAAGACCACTCATTATATACAGTCATGGCCAAAAGTTTTGAGAATGACACAAATATTTTTTCACAAAGTCTGCTGCCTCAGTTGTTATGATGGCAATTTGCTTATACCCCAGAATGTCATGAAGAGTGATCAGATGAATTGCATTTAATTTCAAAGTCCCTCTTTGCCACGACAATGAACTTTATCCCAAAAAGAACATTTCCACTGCATTTCAGCCCTGCCAAAAAAGGACCAGCTGACATCAGGTCAGTGATTCTCTCGTTAAACACAGGTGAGAGTGTTGACGAGGACATGGCTGGAGATCACTCTGTCATGCTGATTGTATTAGAAGAACAGACTGGAAGTTTTGTTCTTCTTCTGTTAGCCATGGTTACCTGCAAGGAAACAGGTGCAGTCATCATTGCTTTGCAAAAAAGGGCTTCACAGGCAAGGATATGGCTGCTAGTAAGATTGCACCTAAATCAACCATTTATCTAATTATCAAGAACTTCAAGGAGAGAGGTTCAATAGTTGTGAAGAAGGCTTCAGGGCGCCCAATAACATCCAGCAAGCGCTAGGATCGTCTGCTAAAGTTGATTCAGCTGCGGGATTGGGGCACCACCAGTGTAGAGCTTGCTCAGGAATGACAGCAGACAGGTGTGTGTGCATCTGCAAGCACAGTGAAGCAAAGACTTTTGGAGGATGGCCTGGTGTCTAGAAGGACAGCAAAGAAGCCACTTGTCTCCAGGAAAAACACAAAGGACACACTGATATTCTGCAAAAGGTACAGGGATGACCAGACCATGACTGAGTACCAATGTTTGGAATTGAGCAGGGAGATGCACCACCACGTCTACCACTGACGCTGGTTTGATCGTGCTGGAAAACAGTCTCAGACGACAGAATATTTTCTAAATGCTTTATTGGGTTTAAATCTGGTGAATGAGAAAGCCATACCACATGGACAACATCAAACCATTGAACGCCCATACATTTTTTTTTGGGATGGATGGGACACTGTCATCCTGAAAGACACCCCTTCAGCCAGGTACAAATGCTGCAACATGTAGTGAAGATAATCACTTAGTAACATTAAGTAGCAATGGGCAACTAATTTGCTTTCTAGAGGAATGACTGCACGAAAGAGGAAAATGTGCCTACAACATAACCAAACTCTCTAATGTTGGAAACAAGCACTCAGGGCTGTATTGTTCCTTAGGATGGCGCGCCATGTGCACTCATCCGTCAGTCAAGAAGATGGTGAAGGAGGATTCATCTGACTATATCACCAGAATTTTCATACAGGACACTAACCATGCTGGGATGTCAATTCCTTAATTAACGCATGAGCGATGGAAGGGAAAGCCCTTCCAACAATATATTCTGTATCCTTCAGTTACCCAGGTGTTTATTTTTTGTCCACTACCTGTATGTAGTGGGGTTAGGTTAAGATTCTTTAGGTTTTTGGTCCTCTGCCAATTAGATTCTTGTATAGGCATTAGTATTATACCCAAAAGGAAGTATTATTGAATAAAAAAAGGTGCCAGGCAGCAACAAATAAAATACAAACAGCTTGTATGTTAAATAAGAAAAAGCTTGGTGCTCTATTAGACATTAAACTCTACTAATCTGTTTATGACCAGTGAGAAGTGATTGTTTTAGCAAAACTGAAACCCCAAATTATTCACTTAAGAGATACTTTCAATTATAAAAGACTTATGGTACGATTTTAAAGAGTTCTCTCATACTCTCTCCACTGGGGCTCAATTTGAAAAATTTCCTTGCAACTTACAGTATTCTTTGTATTTGTCTTCTCCCTTTTTGTCTCTCTTCCCTTTCCACTCTTCTAACATGGTTGTCGTGTTCCTATAATTACTTTCTTCTCTACTTCCACTAATGGTTAAGTCTAAGCGTATTTTCCAATTTATAGCTAAAACATTTGATATGCACTTGGACAACAACTTTGGACCTTGTCAAAAACCTTTTTTGAGATTCTATCATTTGCTTAGAGCAGGGCTTTCCACATGGAGTTTCTTGGACCAGAAGTGGCCCTGAAGATCTGTGGCAGCCACCATAGACTTACTGCATGAACCTCCAAGAATAACAGGGTACATGCAGCTGTTGATTGCATTTTTACTTGTGTTCAGGAGGTAATTGGACGTCGCCTAGAATTCCCCAATGTGTTCACTTGCAATAAACGCAAGTGAATGGAGCAAATGGGTTACGGGAAAAATGCAATACTACTGTAATGTTCCCCAACCGGGGTAACACCAGAGGGTAGGGAGTCAATGTAAAAAATGGTTTACATCTTCAGACCAATTTACATACCCTGTACTAGCATTAAAAAAAGGCACAATAATTGAAGAGCGTGGAAATAACCCTCTCTCTGCCATGCTCTGATTGGAAAATAAATGATTCAGTTGGGATTAAAGAGAAAATCATTGATATTATGTTGGACTCCAAATACATTTTTTATGAGATTTGGCAACCTTGGAACTACAAGTCGGCAAATACCTGGTCTGGATTCATTCAATCTATTAGAGCAGAGCAGTTCGTTGGCTGAAAGTGGTCTTTTAATGTTTTTTTTATGCTAACAGCTTCTGTGGCAACCATCACAGACTGTATAAGTCACCAAATTTAATAGGTACAAATAGTGAAATTAATAGTTACATTAACACACCAAGTAGCATTCTACAGGAAGTTGAATACAGAACAACCTGAAGCATTATTTGTTATGAATTGTACAGTGAACACATTTTCATCTAATGGGTTTTATGAATACACACATTTTATGCAAAACACAGGACACAGCAGAAAATCGACATCTTATCAACAAAACAACAGATTTATCATTAGAGAGTGCATGAAGTTGATGTAAGTGGGTGGCTTTTACTTGCACCTTGATGGCCCACAACCCTTGTTAGTGTTACCTAAATGTAAAGGATGAGATGAGTATTGTTGAGGATTCCCAGCAATTATCTAAATCTAAAACTCTTAGGTAACACAGAATGTAAATTTTGTGGATCTTGTTGTCTATGGTTATGAAACCACTCTGATGCCCTATAATGAACCTATTGATTTTGATAGGATCGTTATTGTGCATGTTCATAAATATGGTGAGAAGAACACTGCAAAAAGCCCCTAATGGCCGGTTAGTGCCGCCCTCTCCCAGCACTCCCAAGTATTAGAAAAGAAAAATACATTTTATTGTTGAGGTGCTATTAATGCATTTCAGTAATATGGCAATACCATTGTCAATTATGATAGTTTTGATTAAAATTACTTCTACCTGAACACATACATACATACATACATATACACGCACAATGGTCGGATAGGATATTTAGAAGTGGTGGTATGAAATATATATAGTGGTGGTAGTGGGAATATAAGTGAAAGGAATGCAATAGTTTTAAAAAGACGGCAGTACGAGAAGTGGTGGTATGGCATACCACTGTATACACCCCTACTTCGATGACCACTGCATAAATACACCAAAATATATATATTTATTTATATACATATATATATATGTACAAGTTAACCCGTGCATGATACTCATGCATTCTAGTCAAATCAAGCTACTTAAGGTGTTAAAAAGGTTCTTGTCATGCATTTGGGCCTAGCCCAGGCCTCCTCAGGGGAAGAGCGTTACTTCCCGACGCAAGCGCCCTTTTTTAACGTTGTTTTGTCCACATGTCACCACCTCATCCTTCATCTTCATCGCCACATCCTTCATCAAGCTACTTAAGGTGTTAAAAACTCCCCACTGTCACCCCCGGCAACCACCAACCACTCCCAACTGTCACTTCTCCTTCAAGAAATATATAGGTCAGTGTATAACTCTGCCCAGCAGGTGGCGCTGCAGCTTGGTTGGGGTTTTTTTCACACACGCCACTAGGCATTTATATAGTAGATATACATAGTAGATCATAGCACAGGTGTATTCATTACTGACTGACACATTTTGAAAGATCCACAGGTGGTATAATTATTTCCTTCGTCACCTGGAAAACCTGCACTGTTAAGGGTCCTGAGGACTGGGTTTGGGAACACTGCAACGGACCGTTACTAAACAAAAAGGTCAATACCTGTGGACCTTGCTAAAGGATTCTGTGCTCCATAATTAATTAATGCCTGGACAGAGACTGGCCTATGTTAGAAACAAATTCTCAACTTGTGGCTCTTACCTTTTTATTATTTTCTTTAATATCTTGGGGATTGAGGGACTTGTAGTCACTGGAAGAGAAAATGGCACAGTGGGTACAAACATTCTTTTTTTTATAGACAAGTTCTGTCTAAAAATAAAAATAAAAGTCGTACAATAAAATCATATGGCAGCGAGTAATTTTTCAGCAATTCAATCAACAAAACTAATAGTGTGGAAAATTAAAACGGTGAAAAATATATTAATAAATAATATGAATATGGTTGATTTCAGCGCCTACAGCTTTTTGTCTAAAATAGGAGGCAAGGACCAGGGACGAGCTTTGACAGCCAAATTTGCCATGTGGTAATCCCTTGTCGTCAGCGTTCAAAGAGCTACAGGCTTATTTCTCTCATCTCATTTCAACACGAACAAAATTTTTAATAGCATCTTGAGGTCAGTAGTTTCTATAGGATTAAGGCAAAAAAAAAAATCATAAATGAAATGGGAGCTTAAAATGAAAGGGGGACATTGATAGTCAAAAAGGTACAGAATGTTAACTCTTGAGAAACAGCATTCCACAATCCGTGTGACAGCATGATTTCAGGGCGTTCAATATTTGGGCATTTACTTAGAAATATTATATATAGAAGCTGCAGTCTGCATACTTACATCAAGTCAGGTCTAAAGTAGTTTAATATTGCACAAAAGGCCAACCCGTTCCTCCATGAAGTGGTGAAATTGGTGATTTTTACTCCTCTGTATGTTTTTGTCACTTCTTTGCACCATGTGAGCAGTGACTGGCTAGCATTGGGTTGTCTCCCCAGAATAGGACTTGGTAATGGGCTTGGCTGAAAAAGATTTAGTAAAAGGACAAAGAGTGAGTGGTGTTAATACCTAGATGCAATCATTCTATTACATCACAATTAGACAAAAGTAATGTGTACAGCGCTGCAGAATTAGTGGCGCTATAAAAATAGCTGATGATGATGATCACATTTATCTGCCGCAAACCCTAACTGAAAAGGAAACTTTAAAAAACAAGAAGGGACTTAAAAACTACAGGTCCTCAAAGCAACATGTTGCCACTGTCTACTTTGCTTCATATTACACAAGCACACAGAGATCTGTTTTATGCCAACATTTTACCCAACTCTGCAAGAAACCAAATATCTTTACTATTATGCCATAGATGTATTCACTATATACGTTCCTTTTTTCATTAAAAAAATGTTATTTAACTGCTGCCTAAATTATTCTACATGGAGCCGGACTGACAGGCCCTTAGGGGAGACAGACTTTATCCTGGGTCCTTATGCTGCCAGGTCACAGCATTGGCATGAGCAGCGATGGCTCAAGTTACGCCTTTGTGGGTAAAAAATGTTATGCAGATGGGGCAATTCTCGCTCCACACAGGTTTATGACACATTCTGGCCATAAGACTTCAGCAATGTGAAATGAAAGCAAAACACATTAAATACATTTACAGATTTCACATAAATAACACTTATAAAAGAGAAACATGTACAATGATTTAATGCAAGCTCACACTCAGTCTAATTTTGTTTTAATTAGACTAAGTGTGACAATCTTGATCACCAGGCAGTAAAGGACCTGCGTCTTTTCTGGAAGGGGTGTATAATCTCCACCCCTGATTGTAATCTTTTGATGTCTGGAGTAGCTGTCAGTTTGCAGAGACACATAGTTAGCAGGCTACACGGAGTCTTAGCCTTTGGCGAGCCCCTTCTGACGGATCCAGCAATGAGCGGCGGCTCTAGACTTCTGTCTGGAAAAAATGGTGCCGAGCTAAAGCGTTTGATTGTAATTTAGACACTTCAGGCACTATATACAGCTCTGTAACTGAAACACACCCTTCCCAAAATGAAGTCATGTAAAATTATCTTTTCAGTTACAATGGAAAAAATGACAGTCAAATATAAAAAGAGTTTTTCAACATTTTGCTGTCTCTTTGATGACAACACTGAAAATGGATATGACATTTTACAAACAAAGTCTTTAAGTGTACGAATGTGTACAATCTTTTGGAGAGTTTGAACCTTCTGTTGTTCATAGAACGTACAGAAGCATTTGATGTTTTAATTGTATTACATTATGCAATACATACAAAATATATGATGTATTGAAAACATTTTTTTTCATGATCTGATGTAATATCTGGGTGTGGCTAGTTACTCCATATTTTAGTACAAAAACTGTGTGTGAGAATGGGGGGTGAGGCAACATTTTGCAGTTTTCCCCACATTCTTAGCCTCCAACCACATCATTACACCAGCAAGACGCCCAGCCTCTCCCTACAGACAATAAGCGATTGCCTAGCGGTGCTTTATACTTCAGCATAAGCATGGAGAGAGGCAGCTACCGTTTCATGTCAACCAGTGGCGGAACTACCATTGGTGCAGCAGGTGCCGTGCACCAGGGCCCATGGAGATAATGGGGCAGATGCAGAGGGTCAGGGGTCCCGGGTTCCCTACACCGGCCTCCATGCACGAGAGCCCACAGCTTGTTAGTTCCGCTTCTGATGCCAACCATTATCTGCCATCTGGTGTAAGGTATCTACCATGTCACATGATCAGCCAGGGCCTGTATTTAACTGTATTCAAATCACTACAGCAGGTATTATACAGTTTATTACAAAACTCTCTTTCTTCACTGAACTGCTAACACTTAGCTTCAATGGTAACATTGTCCAAAAATGACATCTATCATATAGATAGATCCTACTTGTGTAAAACTCATTCATAATAGAACTGGATGACCATAGGAATCTTAGCCAGGAGACGGGAGGTTGGATGGTAGGAGACAGAGGAAAAAGGAGGGTTAAAGTGAGAGTCATAACGCTCTCGATACAATATTAATATGATACAACTCATATTATTCTGTCCAAAGAGATACCACATAACATTTTGGGGTAGTCATGCAAAATACTTATATATTCCGGGAGATACACCTTGCAAATTTTGTTGAAGACCGCAGTAAGTGGAGGCTTTTCGGATTTGCCATTATGAAACAATTAGTTACGCTTAAAGCAGCAATCCCACGAAGAAATTAGGATTTATTTTTTATTTTACTTTTTTTTTTTTTTAAAAAAGAAACATAAATCACTGTGGCAGGCTGTAAGAAAACACTTGGCAACTACTGTTTCCTTTAGTTTGTTTCTTCAGGCTGCTATCAATGATTTATAATTCTGCACACAGTTTCCATAGTGTAGTTACGTGGCACATGACGTGGTCAGCAGAGGTGCTGTGGAGTGCCCTCAATGTAAAAGCCTTCTCTTCTACCTTTACATACTAACAGTGATTCCGTCTGAGTGACTGGCAGTCATACATGTCTGCCCTCCAGAGAGGTTTTGAAAAGATAACGGTTTGTGGGAGGACAGGAAAGACAATGCATTGTTACAAAGTTTTTCCGGCATGGAATAATAGTGTGTAACAGAGTTCATGTGGATGTGATCACAAAACATGAATGTAGGCACCACTGTAATTACTGATTATATTATTAGTCATTTGAGGTCAGCAGGAGAGTCAGTCTTCTAAAGTTTTTTTTGACCCCTGGACTCCCTGGAAGCGAATATTGGGGTTATTTACTAAAAAAACAGTAGAGAGAGAATAAATGGAATGTGCATCATAATAAGCAACATGTTGGTTGCTACAGAGCTTTCAAGCATAGTATAAGGACAAGTCCAATACACCAGACTAGCTGCCAAAATAAAGTGATTCAGAACAGTCAAGGAGAGCCACAAATATATACACAAATTAATAAATTAAAAAATCATCTACATAGTTATATGCAAACTTTTTGGGCCAATGGTCAAATTTCATGTTTTACTTAATTTAACTGAAAAAGACATTTACACAACAACTGCAGGGTACCAACTTAAAGAAGAATTATTTATAATTTTAATACATGATTACTATTTATTTGGTGAATTTAGTGAATGTAACATATGCAAAACGATTTTCACATGTTATCAAGTGCACAGTTGGCGTGTGTGTGTGTATGATATAGATATATATATATATATATATATATATATATATATATATATATATATATATATATATATATATATATATATATATATATATAGATATATATAATCTCTATCAAAGATATTCCCTGCACTCCCCCATAAAGAGAGCACTGGGCCAACCACCATGCGCAACACAGGCATACAAAGTAGACATGAATGACTATTAGATATCAAAATAATTTATTGCATTGCAAAGTGAAACATTGTAAAGAATGCCTCCAAACTCAAGCAAGTCCCCCATGTCACCGCACCAATCAGCCAGTCCACTTGGCTTGAGGCTAGTAAATCATGCAGCCCACACTAAGTGCTTTTGACATGCAAAGAGCAAACAAAATGTTATTGCAGGCATTAAAAAAAACACGACTCATTGCTATGAAATTGAGCAGACAGGTTAAAAAACAAAAAAGTTTGAAGCCCTGCCTGCCATAAGGGTTGCTTCTTATGTGTAGCATATAAAAAAGAAAACCTGCATCCCAGTATTGTATTATGCCTTGTAGCAATACTCAACGATTTACAGATGTCTACCCATTACATCACAATTTCTATAAAGTTGCCACAGGTAGCAGCAAAAGTTGGTGTATCTAATAAAGTGAACGATAAATATGTTGCAATATTTATTTGCTTGTTTAGAGTGAAGCCGTCACACAGTGAAACCTACAGATTTACTTGAAATGGACATCAACAAGGCACAGTCCGACTTACATGCATGAGGCTCAACTTCAGGGGCTGGCTGGGCCAGTCCCATTGTGGGCTACCTTGGGCTGGGTCACTGGGCTACATGCATTTAAAATATTAAAATAGGCTGCTGAGTAGAGTCTCACCCCCTGGACTGATGTTTGCCAGCCCTCTCCTGCCCCTCATTCATGAGACCTGTGTTTAGCCCACAAATTGGGATGTTTCCATTGTGACAGGTGGCAGATACACTTTAAGAACAAGTGTTCTCTATTTTCTTTTAATGCAATATATATTAATGCTTTAAAAAACATTTACAATGATAAATATCTCAATAACTGAGATTAATATTATAGCTTCATTGCTGCATTATTACTTATAACAGCTGCTTCGATGTTAAAGGTAGGAATGTATTGCAGTCTTAACATGTCTTTGAAGTGTTCGTTCTAGACAGACATACATATGAACAACCATAGTGGCAGATTAATCTAAGTCAGCTACAATGAATAAAAGGTGATAGTGTGTTGTAATGACAAAGAACGCCCCATGCTGGTGGAAGACAGTTACTGCAGCACAGACACAACCTGTCATATTATAAATGATTTATGTAACCACTGCTTGGGAAGACATGAAGAGAAGTAGCAGGAAGGCAATAATTCATTCAAACCACACACAAGCTAATGAGCTTTCTGAACATACACACTTTGTCAGGATCGTAGTGACTTAAATATAGCAACTCTTCCAATAACACAACTTATTGATTATAAAGTGTAAATGCAACATGATTAGCATAAAGTGAAGACAACAGATTCTTATTCCCCAATAATTAATAAAAATGGTTTGCAATTCTTGTTACAACCAGGGGGTAAATTTATCAAGCTGCGATTTTCTGGTTGGTTAGAAAAGTGGAGATGTTGCCTATAGCAACCAATCAGATTCTAGTTACCATTTAACACATTCTACAAAATGATTGCTTGATAACGTTACCCCCTGGACCACAAGAGTGAAATAGCTGCCTCTCACATGCACCCCCACAGGACTATTGCTAGTTACCAATCTCCACTTTCTATAACTGCTGGTTCTCTACAGGGCTTGCTGCACTAGCTGTTCTGTTGGGAAAAGCATATCACTGTACCTCTGTCAGTCAAAAGACTGTGCAACAAGTGCAGCCAGTCAATAAAAAAAGGGAAATTTAGAGGAGACGCAACAAAAGCAAAAGCGGTGCAGTCGCATTCTACTGAGAAGGCAATTATGGATTACTGGTTTACTTGCAGTGCTGCTAGGGATAGGGTTAATCTAATGTTACAAATAGTGTGTATCACAGTGGTGCAGTGTGTGTGTGTGTGTAACTCCTGCTGCCACTACAGCCCCCAGATGTGTTATCAGATGGATTACACAGTGGATTAATGTTACAAATAGTGTGTATCACAGTGGTGCAGTGTGTGAGTGTGTGCGAGTGTGTGTGTGTGTGTGTGTGTGTAACTCCTGCTGCCACTACAGCCCCTAGATGTGTTATCAGATGGATTACACAGTGGATTCTTCATTCCTTATGTAGTCACTAGTTTGTGATAAACCAGTGGTTATATATACTTTTGCACTAGTCCTGCCTAGCTGGCTGTGCGTTCGCTATTGAATGCATATCTCATTGCAATAAATGGATAATGCTTAATCAATATTTTGACATTTCCCTATCACTACATATTCATAAGTATTCTTAATGTGGCCAAGCTCAAGGCATTACCTGGCTTGCTACATGCAGCACCAAAGTTTCAGTGTTTACATCCAGCCAAGTTCTATTGCAGTGAATAGGTATGTAAGGGGTATATAAAAGCCCAGTATTGTTCAAACTCACTAAATATAATAACAACAACAACAACAACTATAGCTGTTGATTTACAATTCCACAGTCCTCTGCAGAATCAGACAGTGCAAAAAGCAGGGTACATGGATATACAGGGCAGTACAGTGGCTTAGTGGTTAGCACTTCTGCCTCACAGCACTGGGGTCCTGAACTGATTCCTGACCATGGCCTTATCTGTGTGGCGTTTGTATGGTCTCCTCGTGTTTGCGTGGGTTTCCTCCGGGTGCTCCAGTTTCCTCCCACACTCCAAAAACATACTAGTAGGTTAATTGGCTGTTATTAAATTGACCTTAGTCTCTCTTGGTCTGTGTGTGTGTCTGTTAGGGAATTTAGACTGTAAGCTCCAATGGGGCAGGGACTGATGGGAGTGTGTTCTCTGTACAGTGCTTTGGAATTAGTGATACTATATAAATAGCTGCTGCTGCTACAGGGTACATAAAATAAAGGAGCTGTGAAAAGAGCGTGTAGGGAGGGGCCCTACTCATGACCGAACCTACAATCAAATAAGAAAAAGGACAGTGCCAAGAGGAGCCATTGGGAGCTTAGAGTGGACATTGGGACAGTTGTGAGGGTGTACTGAGAGTACTATGGGTGAGAGCAGTGTAGGTTCTAGTAAAGAGGTGGGATTTCAAAGAACATTTATAGATTTCAAGGCAGGAGGAGAGTCGTGGTATTTCATAAGTGGGTAGTGGCAGTGGGGAAGTAGGCAGGAGTTCAGTTTAATCAGAGAGATTAGGTGCAGGTTAGAGGAAAAGGGAGATTATTTTAAGATGAGGTTTGAGATTTGTTAAAGTGTATTGTTATTGAAGGCTTTGTAGGTAATGGGGTGCATTTTTAATTGGTTTCTAGAGAATATGGGTGAGCCAATGTAGGGATTTGCAGAGTGGTGCAGACGATGAGAGATGATACGTCTTGCTGCTCCATTTAGGACAGAATGAAACCGGGACAGATGGGTGAGGAGAATAGCAGACAAGAAGGAGCTGCAGTAGCCAAGGCAGGAGATGAGAGGATGCATAAGAGTATTGGTTGCATCTTGTGTAAGAAAGGGCATATTCTAGCAACTTTTCAAATGTGGAGATAACCAGACATCAAGGTAGCTTGGGAGACTGAAGAACGAGTAGTTGTTGATGGTGAGATGGAGGAGAGAAGCCGATGAGCTCTGTTTTGACATGTAAAGCTTTAGTTAGCATTTGGATATCCATGTGGCAATAGCAAAAAAAACCCAGTGATCACAGGACATCGTAGGTGGTCAAGGTAGGTTAGTGTATTGTCAGCGTACAGGCACTAATGGTGGCTGAATTAGATCACCAAGAAAAGCGGTACATAGTGAATAAAGTAGATGGCCAAGAACAGAGCCTTCTGGGAGCCAAAAAAATAGTGTGAGTGCTACAGTTAAAGACAACGAAGGAGTGGTTGGATAAGTTGGATGAGAACCAGGAGAGAACTTATATTAAAAGACAATGGAGAGAAGGGTGAGCAGGAAACAAGGGTGATCAATTGTGTTTGCAAATTGCAAATACCATTGCAAAGATTAGAGAAGAGGAAAGAAAGTGAGGTAGGGTGTTGAACACAAGCTACTCAAGTAGTTTGGAGGTAAAGAAGAGGATTGAAATAGGGTAGCAATTACAGTTAGAGGCTGGGTCAAGGGAAGATCACTAAAATGAACATGTTTAAAGGAGGATGGGAATTTGCCAGTTAAAAGGGACAGGCTGAAGAGGTGAGCCTATGGCGGGGATGCAAAGGGCAAGAGGGAGTGGTCAAGATGAGAGGGAATAGGACAGAGGTGGCAGGTTGTGCGGTGAGATGATGACATAAGTGCAGAGAACTTGTCCTCAGTCACAGGACAACTGATGGCGGATTGGGGAGAGCAGGAGAAGTTTGATTTGGTCTTTGAAGTAGGTGGCAAAGTCATGGGGTGTGAGCGAGGAAGGGTGAAGTGGTGCAGGTGGGCAGATGTGGGACTATATGGATGGCTATTGAAGTGAAGTAGGTTTACTTGACAAGTGAAAAGCCAGTGATGAAAGATGAAACAATGAATTTATACTGAAAATATATACATATATTAGACATATTAATATAGGATTCTGATCTGCTAAGATGCAGCAGAAAAAATAATAAAAGGTTCACTTAAGATTTTATGAATGTGAGTAGGAGCAGCCTCTGGCATCTTCACAGGTTAAGCGTAGAAAGTAAACAAAAGAAAAGATGGACTGATTAAAAAAATAAAGCACACAGTAATTATACAATGGGGACAAAGATATAATTTCCTAAAAGCAAGTGGTGCAGGTTAGTGCAGTGCATCTGGAGCAAAAGTCCTACAAACAATTTAAATAATAATATCAGTCTGATTTTGCAACAGAATTAAATCTAAATTAAAAAACAAAATCTCTGCATCAGCTAACTCAAACAAGTCCTGATATGCATGAAATGCGAGTTTGACAGTAGTGTCTTCCGTGTCTTGCTGTGGGTCTTCAGAAGCTCAAGCAGTTAAAAAAATGACAGACTTGTAAAAACCTTTCAGGAGCTTTAAAATGAACTCCACACACATCAAGTATACATTTAATTTAAAGGTATATCAAGTCTGTGGAAAGCCCAAGATCCTCTGGGGAGCAAAATGGATTAAGGTGTCAAATATGTGTCTTATTATGTGGAAAAATAAATAAATACTGGTTTAGTGTTCAGGAGAATGACTGGTTGTATAGAGTCAGAAACTGGGACAAAGGATTCTAAAAAGAAACCTAAATAGTGTTTATAGCAGGGCAGCTCAGCCATTGACTCAACTAAAACCAGCTCATAAGATATTTTACATACATGCTACCTATAGATATAAATTACACTTTGCACTCTACTTAGAATACATAGGATATACTGTACAATGTCTACACACCCTTACTGAAATTGCAGGTGTTTCTGATGCAAAGCCTGAAATCAACATAAATCATGTTGGACCCTTTTATATGACACTGCAACTAACAAAATAAATTTTTTAAGAAAAACAAGTGAAAATAAAAGACCCAGAAGACAAATGGTAATGTACTTTTAATAGGATTTTTCCTATTGACATAAGTAGGTCCATTGATAAGTGGGATGAACCTATGAAAGTCACAGTCGGATGTAAGCAATGAAGGGTTTATGCATCTGAGAAAGTCCCATTCCAGGCACAAGAGCAGCCAGGTTTCCAGCTGACCTGCTCACCCATGTTTATGCTTGATACCGGCCAAAGTTGATACATGCAATGTTTCCACATAAGTACAATAGCTGCCTTTAATTGTCACGAGTGCAGTTGTTTCCTTGGAACATTTCACACTGTTTGTGCTTGGTGGTGAAGATACAGCAGCATCCTGCACCACATACCTGGGGGTCTGTGTTCATGTTGAACCATGGATTAGCTCACCGCTACAGAGAAACAGAAAGAGACTGGTGCTTCCCTACATAGGCACTGAATAATAAATCTCCACCTTTAATTACCCTATCATGCCCATGCCCCAAATAAATTGTCAGAATAAAACAAACAAATGTATAAGGAACTGCATAACCGAAGATTCTATAAATGATTGTTCAGATATGAGATTCCTCCCCAAATGGTAGGTGACAGTGTGAATGCACTTAACAAATACGCATCCAGATTTTCTATTCAATGCAGCTGAGATACTCCTTCCAAGGTAAGATAAGGTAAGCTGTCCATGTATTTATGTGTTAGTGATCATTCCAACACCTGTTCTCCATATCATATCACTTGGATTTCTATATCTTTAGGTAGTATTTTGCACTTGTATTTACATGTAATCTGCTTTTCATTTGAAGGCTTCAAAATTGACAACGACTTCAAGGCTTCAGAAAAAAAAAAAAAGAAAAGAAACCATCTCTCCCAAACTTACTGCAAATCACTTAAAGAGCCTATTATTTACAGTAACACCATCATGTTTTAAACCCTCCATTACATTAACTATATATAACAAAGTATATATATTTAAAAGCAAAACATTTTACAACCAATAGATAGTGTCTCTTTGTGTGAACACAATTAAAATGAATCACTTTATATGCATTTCTGTTTGCAATTTTACCACTTTACAGTCGGTATGTGCAATTTTGTCTATTTATTTGAACAAACCCCATGTACAAAGGAGGAATGTATCATTTTTGCCTGCGCACATAAAATATGGCAGAAAGCAACCTTCAGTTCCATCTAGACTGCCATTTTATTTCTATCACTCTTCCGGTGACACTTTTCTTCATGTTATCTTTCAGTCTCCCGCTTTACATTTTCAAGTTCTAGAAATCCTATTCTTTTTTTTAAAATACTTCTATACTGCGCTATTAATATCTTCTATATATTGGATGGTTTCTACCATGTTAACGCGCTCTCAGCTCCTGAAGTCTTTCCTGATAAGTTTTGTTATATAGCCCATGCTCTATTTTATTATCCCCTCTCTGGATTTTCCTATTTTTTGTAAATGTGCTTTTGCAGATAAGGGATCCGGATGTGTAGGTAGCCTAGACAGTACTTGGGGGAGGTCTTACCATTAGCCTAATATGATCTATTAGACAATATGTCAAGTTAAGCTTTTTCAGTCCAATAATGGCTGGCAGAACAAACATATTACAAAAGGCTGTATACTAAAATCACTATCAATAAAGGTTTATGTCAAGGCTTTTTATAACAAAAAAAACAAAACAAAACAAAAAAAAACACAACAACCACAGCTCCCTCTAAAATAAAACCCAACTCCTCTACTTTGCATATTGCGCTTTAATGCTCAACCAAATATTCAAGGGTTGTCTAACTAGTTCGCCAAACTATTTTTGTGTCTCCTCTGAAAGATCTATGGACTGTATTGGATGACCAACCATAATACCTCTTGGTCTGTGAACACCATTCCATCATAAACGTGCAACTCTTGGACAGCACTGAAATATTCAGCCGTCTCAGCTAACAACCCTTTTTTTTCTATTTTAAACAATCTGAGATTCAGGTATACCTGTATTAAGGCGGGTAACATTACACTGATTTTTTTTTCCGCTCTAAGTCTCATTGTGGTATGGATTTTCTGTTATCTAGTGACGATTAACTAAGCATATATTATGCAAGACTGCAAAATGCTGGGCATTCAGGCTATTTTCTGGCCACATATGACCATACTGTGAGGTTATACTTTAGCAGTACTGTATTTATTTGAATTAATTGAAAGAAGAGGACAAAAAAAAAAAAGTCACTGGCAACACCCCCATCTCCTGGCATGGATACGTCTGTTAAGAGATTAGCATGGAAGAGAACACGAATACCTAATAAGATCCTTACAGCCTTACTGTTTAAGTGTCAATTATGCTATTCTCACAAGGCATTTCACTTATAATCTTTACTCTGTCAAAGGACTCAAAAATCATTTTAAACTGCTGTGAAAATGCTTGTAAAAATGTAACCGCTAAACTACCATACAGGTTTACTTTTTGCTTAAAGAGAGACACAATCAAACATATGTATAAGTGTGTATCAATTCATATCAAGTTTAAACAGGGCTTTAAAAGGAGAACGCTTTTTTATTGATTGCTGCTGAAAAATTTGCATCAAAACTTCAATGTTAACACTTTGCAACAAAAACAACATGAAGCCTGAAGCGGGTTAACTGACTGAACAGTGCAAGAGATTCCTGGAGCACTAACCACACAACACAGTGAAGTAGTTACAATCTTGAAGCACAAAAATACTTTTACAAATTCTTGTGTTCTTCTGGAGGGCTTAATACCTAGCAACAGCTAGTGGGTAGTGACGTGACAAAATGACCTGAAACAGAGTTCTAATCACAGGGTCATGTGTTCAGGAGAACCAATTGCCAAGGAAATGATGGCTACTCCTCTAAGGAGGTTATATATTCCTCCAGTCAGTTTGTGCACTGGGAGTCAGATATGGTTGCCATATCCTTGGCATCCACTGACAGGGATAAAATTAGCAACATGCAGATGACCTGGGTAGGCCTAACAGATAGAATTTACCTCCAGAATCGTGTCTTATATCCCAATTTGTGTGGAATATTGAGGTAGGGGTAATCCTGAGGTAAATTGGCTTTCAGTATCACCCTTATAATGGAGGAGGACATAGCCCCCAGGAGTCATACTGTTCTCCCAGATATTCAGGCCGTAGTAGCGTCAGACATTGACCCGGGTTGATTTTTGATTATAGGACCAGTGCCCACATTTTTTTTTCTTCACTTAGGAAGATCCAGTTCCAGATCGCTGATGTGTCCAACCTTAGATATTTACGGCATACCATTTCCTAACTTGCCGGTAGGATGACTATACAGTGCATCCGGAAAGTATTCACAGCGCTTCACCTTTTCCACATTTTGTTATGTTTCAGCCTTATTCCAAAATGGAATGAATTCCTTTTTTCCCCTCAAAATTCTACACATAATACCCCATAATGACAACATGAAAAAAGTTTGAGATTTTTGCAAATTTATAAAAAACTAAGAAATCACATGTACATAAGTATTCACAGCCTTTGCCATGAAGCTCAAAATTGAGCTCAGGTGCATCCTGTTTCCACTGATCCTCCTTGAGATGTTCCTACAGCTTAATTGGAGTCCACCTTTAGTAAATTCAGTTGATTGGACATGATTTGCAATGGCACACACCTGTCTATATAAGGTCCCACACTTGACAGTGCATGCCAGAGCATAAACCAAGCACGAAGTCAAAGGAAATGTCTGTAGACCTCCGAGACAGGATTGTCTCGAGGCACAAATCTGGGGAAAAGTACAGAAAATATCTGCTTCTTTGAAGGTCCCAATGAACACAGTGGCCTCCATCATCCGTACATGGAAGAAGTTTGGAACCACCAGCACTCTTCTTAGAGCTGGCCAGCCATCTAAACTGAGCAAACGGGGGAGAAGGGCTCTAGTCAGGGAGGTGACCAAGAACCCGATGATCACTCTGTCAGAGCTACAGGATTCCTCTGTGAAGAGAGGAGAACCTTCCAGGACAACAATCTCTGCAGCAATCCATCAATCAGGCCTGGTATGGTAGAATGACCAGACGGAAGCCACTCCTTAGTAAAAAAGCACATGGCAGGCCGCCTGAAGTTAGCCAAAATGCACCTGAAGGACTCTCACACCATAAGAAACAAAATTACAAACAATGTGAACGTCCTTGAGTGGCCCAGCCAGAGCCCAGACTTGAATCCGATTGAACATCTCTGGAGACATCTGAAAATGGCTGTGCACCGATGCATCCCTTCCAACCTGATGGAGCTTGAGAGGTGCTGCAAAGAGGAATGGGCGAAACTGCCCAAAGATAGGTGTGCCAAGCTTGTGGCATCATATTCAACAAGACTTGAGTCTGTAATTGCTGCCAAAGATGCAAAGTATTGAGCAAAGGGTGTGAATACTTATGTACATGTGATCTTAGTTTTTATTATTTTTAATAAATTTGCAAAAATCTCCCCAAAAACTTTTTTCACGTTTTCATTATGGGGTATTGTGTGTAGAATTTTGAGAGAAAAAAAGGAATTTATTCCATTTTGGAAAAAGGCTGTAACATAACAAAATGTGGAAAAAGTGAAGCACTGTGAATACTTTCCGGATGCACTGTACATGAGGTTAATAAAAGGTGAGTCTTTTCCAGGCCAATAGTACCCAAGTACTCAAATACATGGGATATGGTCAACCCTAGACTTTATCTTCTTATCTATAAACCTGATCACTATGAAAATGGCCTCTTTATCAGCCTTAGCACTGTCTGCCATAGGTGCTGGTGGTCCCTTATATATATTATTGACACATGATTATTATATTTTATTTCGAAAGGGGGCCACAAAAGGTCTGCAACACTAACACTGTAACTTAACGTATACAATGGATCGTCAAGACCCCTGGTAACTACCATATTAATCTCAAAGGTAGAATAAAAACATGTAAACTGAATCAACCAGTTATTGAATTTCACCTTGTTACAGATCCTGTTCAACTGGGCTTGTGCACAGTGGCATATTTAAACACCCATTTACAGTTCACAAAGGCATATAGGCACGAGCTTTCCCAATTGTTCATTAAAAGTCGAATGCCCGATATTATTATCATTATTTATTTGTTAGGCGCCACAAGGTATCCGCAGCGCCGCACACAGTACTAACAGTAGACTATACAGGGTGAAACCATACAGAACAATGAACAAAAAGTACCAATACTTCAGAAACTCCGGCCAGTCATATGCAGTAAAGACTGAGCGGAAGAACAGGTATGGAGACAGGAGGAGAGGGGGCCCTGCTCATACGAGCTTACATCCTAAGGGAGGGTAAACAGACCAGGCACAAGAAGAGCCAGTTGAGGCAAGAAGAGAGAAGGGAGGACGAGCTAAAGGGAGGAGATGGGGGTTAAGTAGATGGCTTTGAGGAAAAGGTGAGTTTTGAGTGCACGTTTGAAGGAGCACAGAGTAGGAGAGAGACGGATGGAACGAGGGAGGTCGTTCCAGAGAAGGGGAGCTGCACGGGAAAAGTCTTGGATTCTGGAGTGGGAAGAGGTGATAAGAGTGGAGGAGAGGCGGCGGTCGTTGGCCGAGCGCAGGGAGCGGGCAGGAGTGTGAATGGAGAGGAGGTTAGAGATATAAGGGGCAGTAGCTGCGATAAAGCTGCTCATCCAAACATTATAATAAGATGGATTTTATATGCCATGTCAAATTTTTGGATTGATACTTCCCAACTCTAGGCACTACCACGAAAAGGTGTCTCCTTACAAATTATAATGCTTGCAGTACATTGGCCTTTCTCCATTAGACAACAATACAAGAGACCAATTGACACAGACTGCCGTTCCTAAGAGCAACCACCAGGTACTGGCTATTCTATTCACTAGCTGTTGCTAGGTAGCAAGCCCTTTCGAACAACAAACGGGAGTTTGCAGGAATCTATGACCTGCAAACTATTTCTATTTTCCATTTCTTCTACAGAACAAGGGACTGGAGTCTAGCAATGTGGAATGATAAACAAGTGTGCCACCTGCTAAACTTGGCTAGAAGTGACACCCTCAGGTTGCAGGTCCTGACAATACATTGGCTCTATCCATAACACTGCCCTTGCCAAAGTGCTCCTTCGAACTTATACGCAGTTCCCAGTTTGATCCCAAGTTCCATAAGCTAACATACCATTACAGTGTTCCACCTCACATTGTTCGCACTCATTGCATAAAGCCCTCTTAGCATTGTTAGTATGTTACCACCTTTCACTGTGGAAGCAATTTGTATGATTTTACGTTCACAGAAATTAAATTTCAATGTCCTCTTGACTGCATTCTATTTCTGTTCTAAGCCAATTGTCATCTTCAGTCTCCCAGAAAATCTGACAGGTTAAGCAGTTGGTTCTGCTGATCACATGACCCTGTACATAGAACTCTGTGACAGATAAAAAAAAAACACATTTTTGTTTCACATCATTTTTTCATGTCAGTATGTTCTTTGGTAGGCTGTCACTAACCACTAGCTTGTTCCCTGGGACAAATAGTTAGTAGATAATAGAATCTGAATTAAAATGATTATTTGGACAGCACCAATCTGGGGGAAGGATGTAATAAGGATTTGAAAGGCTTAATATCCCATTATCTGCTTCAGAATAGTGGTAAAATGAATGGAGCAAAATATAGACACATTTTAGAAGACTATTTATATTCATCAGGACAATGATCCAAAGCATACAGCAGGCCTGGCCAACCTGTGGCTCTCCAGCTGTTGTGAAACTACATGTCCTAGCTAATCTAATTAATCTGTGGAATGATTAGAATAGATGTGCAAAGGTGGTTGAAGTTAGCAGGAATCTATCAAAGAAAAACAGATTCAAGGCAAAGTATGGTGTTTTCCATTCGCAATTTGTAGATTTTACACGGACGAGACAGTGGGCACTTATAACACTGTATGGCTGCACTGATCATAGCTTGACTAGAAGCGACCATATAATGATAAAGTTCTTAAGGATGGTGACTATTCAAACCTGGATTAAGGAAGAAACTTCAAAGTTTCATTACATAATTAAAGTAGTTTTCTTAAATAATATAATAGCTACGTAACAATTGGCCTCCAGACAATTCAATGGAACCGTTAACAAACCGGTTTATAATTAAAAATAATGGAAATAGCTTCTTACAATACCATTATTCATTATTACAAGACTGGAGTGCCAATACTACACAATACATTAAGCAAGACCATTAGCAGTTCTTGTTTGCCATTTGGGTAATCAGCTAGTTCATGGTATACGTTTATTCTGCATTTTTCATAGATCACATTGTAAAAGTATAAATTACATACCTGTGGCTATGTCTGAATATTTAGTTATTGCATGTATTTTTGTATGAATACATAAGGGTTTAATTAAAATATTCTATTTACAGTAGTGGTAAAAGTGGGCTGCACCGTAATAATGAAAAACACTAGAAGCATGAAGCAACTTGTGGCAACTGTTAGCATTGCTGTAAGCAATTCAACACGTACTTATTGGGAAAATTACATTCTACAAAACAGAGATAGAAATAATTTATCTTTGTCCAAGTGTTGCTAAATGCCTATATACCATCAAGCATTGGTCGAAGTGGAAAATGTGGTGGTGTGGAAAATGTAAGTGAATGGAATTTAAACATTTTACAATGCAAATAATTGTAATAAGAGAAGGGACAGTATGACATATCACCTTATAAACCTGGACTTCAACCACTGTGTTGGACCCAGCACATATAATGATGTCGCTTCAGCCATACCCACCTTTGAAAGTCTTAGTATTATAACTTTTGGAACTGGAGCCAACAAATGTTATAACAATGGCTGCTAAAGTGATGACATAATGCAGTTCAGACCCAACAGTATGTTCCAATGCAACCAGCTCTGCAACATTAGGTCCTTGTATGTGGATTTCATTAGTGGTTCCCCTGGTGCAGATTAAGGGGATGACGGGGAGGTGCAAGTCCTTTATAGAGAGAGAGTCTGCATTAAAAAGTAATTGTCCTTTCGCATTATACCTGTACTATGTGGGAAAAAAGCAGGAACTGTAGCACTGTCACAAGTAGTACAAACATAGGCGACCTTATCTAAACTGAGTAGCAGGTTAAAAACTTTGGTAAAAATACTTTAACTTTAATTGTGTAAATGGTGCTGGGAGCCATAGTAAAAACCTCTAATATTTGGATTAGAGGATTTTTGGGGAGTCTGCCCTCAATATTAGTGGTTAAGATATTTATTGACACATTATTCTTGAGAAATTCAAACCTAAAATGGCAACACTTCCTCGCCTTATAGTGCATCCTGCTATTGAGCCTTAAACAATAATTAAATTAGCTGCCGATACTGAAAATTAAGAGACATTAATGTCATGTGATTATTCAAAGCCAATGTGTTTGATACCGACATCCTATAGTATGATATTCAGGAGCACTGTAGGCATATTCCTAGCAGTACATGGAATCCTTATATTGTATATCTGTCCACAAGATGACCAACTTCATGCACAGAGGTATAAAGATAAAGTCACAACTATAATATCTATCTCATCTAAACAGATGTAACACATTAAATGTATTCTAAGATCTGGATTCCACAAGATTATTTTTTTGTTTTAACATATATCACTGGCAAAAACAAATGAGAGAGAGCGCCCGAGGGGGACCCCGAGAGCTCCCGAGGGGGGCTCCGAGGCAGCGAGAGCGCCCGAGGGGGGCCCCTCGAGCGCCCTAGGGGGGGGGCCGAGAGAGAGCGAGCGAGGGGGGCCCCGAGGCAGCGAGAGCGAGCGAGGGGGGCCCAGAGGCAGCGAGAGCGAGCGAGGGGGGCCCAGAGGCAGCGAGAGCGAGCGAGGGGGGCCCCGAGGCAGCAAAAGAGCGAGGGGGGCCCCGAGGCAGCAAAAGAGCGAGGGGAATCCGAGGCAGCGAGAAGGAGAAGGAGAAGGAGAGAGAGAGAGAGAGAGAGAGAGAGAGAGAGAGAGAGAGAGAGAAAGAGACACAGAGGCGCGCAGAGAGAGAGAGACACACACAGACAAAGGCGCGCAGAGACAGTCAGGGACCAAGAAAAACAGGAGGCAGAGGCCGAGAGAGAAAGAGAGACTGAGATATATATGAGACATGGTAGAATATTTGGGCAATGGAGATGGGAAGCATGCGGGGGCAAAAAGGTTAAATCTAGGCCTTGACAGGTCAGCTTTAAATCTTTACATACAATAAAAATATAAATCTACACAACTGCCAAGGTTTTCCTAGATAAACTATAATTGCTATCCAGGTCAGAACATGTTATAAAGGCGGTGTCAGCTACAAATACTCATGTGAATTCACAAACCTCGCTACTGGTAAATGAACACAAGTTGAAAAAAATAAGAATGCACAGGAGTTTATATAATACACATGTAACGTATCACTTTTATACCCTTTAGAAAACCAGCTGTGTGTTAAGAAGTACAAATACAATAATCTGCAGACTACTAACATGTTTCAATGTAAAACAAAGCTCAGGGTAACGTGTGATTGCATTTTCCATAGAAAGACAAATAATTTACATGTCAATATATGTAAATCAAAAAAAATAAAAACATTGAAAAGAACACTAACCTTAAACATGTTGTATGCTTAATTGTGCCTAGGTTTGTTAGCCTGCACAAAACTATGTTTATGAGCAAACTTAGAGGGTTGTGACACTTCTTTGCTCCGTCGTATTCTCAGTCCTTTCTTGACATGACCCTGCCCCCCCCCCCCCAATTATGTCACGCATGTCCCTTGTCATTAGGTCACACCCAAAAGTAGAGTTTGCTGCGACACCTTAAATATACTGACAGGAGAGCTCCAGGATGAGAAGGACCAGTTACCCACTGAAACTAAAAGGCATGCGTTTACTACTTTAAACACTAGTAAATCATGTATATGGGTAAGGGGATAAAACTCATTCCAATGACCCCATAGACACTTCTGTTTGTTCCTGCAGCCTAAAGCATTGGCAGAACGGTAGGGTATTTTGCCTGCTCTATTCACTGTCAATGGAGTGTCTTCTATTGATTCCCCTGACTGCAGGTGTAAGCACTGATTAAACACATCACTCCTTCAACATGTAATGTCACCAGCGTGGTTTGTTTTGTTTTTGTAGTTTTTAACACCAGTGGATAACCGACAAAATCAACTATGTGAAAGATACAGCAAATAACTGAACTGTGTTGGGATGACAACTACTGTCCTTTCTTCCAATTGTTCTAACAGGCTAGATGCTGTCAGGAGCTGCGGCGGCCATGGGCACGGCTGCAACTAGGCAACAACCGGGACGCCTGCATCTCCCTGCTGCTGCACCCGGCCAGCTGTCAAAACAGTCGGGCGCACGCGCGCATGGCTATTTAGTTTAGCCTTCTAGGGCTGATTGGAGGCAGTTCTTGTTACAGCCACCTGGCTGATTGTTAGGCATCTGGGCACTGCTTCTGCATTGGCCGGCAGGGCCATTAATTAAGCAAGTCCTAGGGATGCTTTCAGGGCTCTGCCCTTATTGGCTCTTAGTACTATTTAAGGCAGTGAGGACTGAGCCTCACTGCCGGTTATAGCGTTCTGTTCTAGTCTGCTACCTGCTCCTGTGCTTTATTGGTGTTTGAACCTTGCATTGCCTTTTCTGTATATGACCTCGGCCTGTTCCTGGACTCTGAACCTTCGCCTGTGACCCTGACCTCCTGCCTGTACCAGTTACCTCTGCCAGTGCTCTGTCAGGCCCGTCTGACATTACCATCACTGTCCAGACCACAGACCTCTGCCCAGTCCTTACTCTTGGTATTACCTCCTGTACCTTAGTGCTGCTGTGTGAACATAAACTTGTACTGGGCTGAGTGTAAGTCCTGGGGGCATCAGAGTACCTATGAGCACAACCAGTCTCTATGGGAAAGTTGGCTGCTATAGGTGAAGACCTCTTCTGCTAAGTTGTAGAAGTTTATACCGCACTGGTGGCCATAACAGATGTAACTGTAAGGCCCAAACACCGAAGAGCTGGATCTCCTCCAATTTGCCCAGTTTCGTGTTTGGCCAAACTGGACTCTGATCCTGTCACTTGGGCCTAGCAGTAGGATTGTACAGTGTGCGGTTGGCATAGTTAGCACCATCAAAAGAACGACAAAAAAGGAAAAAAGGGATCATAAAAAATATGAGTGATAGAATCCTTCTAATAAAAGACACACAAAGGCCAGATTTTCCGTCCGTCCTGACTCACATACTTTTCAGATGTTGACAGACGCTTTGTGGGCCCATCCACATGTGGGCTGGTAAAACCTAAGCCATCCATTGGTACCTTCAAAATCTAGTCACTTTATGGATAATTCATGCATTACTGTAACGCCTGTGTATAAGTTTACATAGGATCCATGTATGGGTTACATCCATCAATAAAACTTTATTATCTTTCACATTCTGAGGACTACGAAGATGGCAACTGTAAAGGTTTCATAAGCACATTAATAATGATAGGAGTGGTGCAACAAAGCTTTAAGAAGCAGTTGTACCTGCTTGGTGCCTTTCCAACAGTGAAACTATAGCTGGGTACAAGTGAACCTTGCTACCTGATAAGGATTGATACAAGTGTATCTTGATGGGTGTCTGTATATATCAGATGAGGCGTATTAGCACATATTTCAACATGCATTAAAATTAGAGATTAGCGGGCTCGGATTCCGCTAATCCGAGCCCACCCGAACAGTGTGGATCCGACGGGATCCGAGCACTGTTCGGATATTTCCGGCGGGCAAAAAAATTAAAACGAGGCTCTGTCGTCCAAGTCTCGCGTCGAATCTCGCGAGGGGTGGGAGGGAGGTCCCAGAACAATTCCATCGTGTACCTCTTTTTTTGGCATTATGTGCTCAAGCTACCTCGGTGCAACCTTTTGGCCTAAAAACAATATTGTGAGGTGTTCAGAATAGACTGGAAATTAGTGGAAATGATTGTTATTGAATGTTATTGAGGTTAATAATAGCGTAGGAGTGAAAAAAAACCCACAAAACTGGTTTTTATGTTTTTTTCAGAATAAATCCGAATCCAAAACCTTAAATCCGAACCAAAACCTTTCGTCAGGTTTTTTGCGAAACAAATCCGAACCCAAAACCTCAAGCAAATCCGAATCCAAAACACAAAACACGAGACACCAAAAGTGGCCGGTGCACATCCCTAATTAAAATCACCTTAATTCATACAGATGAAAAATAGCTTATATTAGATGCCACTGTGTCTATACTGTATTACTGGTGTACGGGCAAGATGAATAAATGTGTTCCAGGGCTCATTGCAAGTGGCCCAGGGTATAACTGAGAAATCAGACGTCCATTCATTTGAGGAAATGTGAAAAAAAAAAAAACAAGTTGCAGGCAAAGAACGCTGCAAAACCTATTTCTGCTGTGTGATCCCTGTTTACATATATGCTTGTGGGAAGAGTCCACGTGGATTCACATAGGAATCAATTAGTTCCTATGCTACTTACACTGTAATCTCATTTGTGTACTGGATACAATCTACAATAGACACAGGCAACATGTCCATGCGAGTCTTTCCCCTTCTACCACCATGTTATTATACTTTATTTTATTAACTAAAGAAACATTTATTTTTTTTAGTTTTATTAAAATGTTTATTCTGCGGTAGGTCTAGCATTATCTGCAGCATTGTGACTTCTGACATCAGGGCAGTGTTTTAGGCACCATTAATTATACTCATGAAATATGAAAATAAAAGGTCTTTGGTTTTCAGTTTTTCTTCTTCACTGTAGTTTTTATTCTCACCATGTGTTTGTAACACACAATATGGCAGCCTCCAGTCTGTGTACTTGATAGTTATTTTCTAAATGGTAAAATGTTATTTTTTCTTTGCTGACTGTACAGAATATACTTGGAACTGTGTATGTGGCATCTTCCCTAATTTGTATTTGCAGGACCCTCACTTTCAACAAATACAAATCAACAATCCTTCCACGTTCAACGTCGGCTACATCTGTTGCTTTTTCCCCATTGTTGAAAATTCCTAGCTTAATCCGATTTGACTTTATTCATGCAAAGGTCATTGTGAATTCTACAAATGGAGAAATGATAGCCGGAGCCTGCTGAACGCTGCTAAAAAAATGACAACTGCTCCGGCAGAACATGCAGCTAGTGTGCAGGGTCTATCTCACAAGTGCTTTGTTTACTGTGTAGGAATCCAGCATTAGGCAGCTGTATGCAACACTTCCCCAGATAACGCCATTGCTGGAATAAAAATTAAAACAACAAAGTGCGCTTGAGCTGTTGTATGGTGATCTGCATAGATGATGAAAAATATGAAAGTCTTGTAGTGCCTAATTATGGAATAATTCACTTACAGGATCAATGCAAAGACACTTCACTAAGTAATATCAAAGAGCCATCTCAACATGGAATGAAGCTGAAGTCAATGGCTGTTACAATTTTATCTCTACAGATGGAGGCAGATGAATTTCTACATATAGTTCATGGGTTGTGTTTAAACAATTTGACACAAATCCTTTTAACACAGGTTAAAGAATTCTCTATAACGCAGATAAGGTTCAGCTGTCAGGAGTTTTCATTTCTGTCCAGGTTAACCTACTATGAACTTTAGAGTGTACGTACGCTGTGTTAGCGACTATCCAGTTCTTTACTCTGCATTCCCTCTACCCTCTGTCTCACGTCTGCACCTTCTATGTCAACTTTGTATGTACTTGTTCAGTTTTTACACATGATTTGTTTTTTTCAATGTAGATTTTGTTTTATGAACAATTTGTTATACCTATGTCAGTCACAGAGGTTTCTGGCGCCTCACAAACAAACAATTATGAAATTAAATCTTCAAACAGTATTCGAGTTATACCCAGTCTTTTGTTCTTTCGTTTCCAAAACGGGAATGGCTGATCGTTGTTTTTGCTTGTTGACACGAACAAGTTAAGCATGTGCCATCAATATTTTCCAATTGGCTAATCTGCTCACATACGTGGGTGACCAATTTGGACGAGATCCGGCATGACTGGAAAATGTATGATGCAGTAGTTGGGTAATGGGTCATCTTCTGACTACCTCTACCAACATGCCCAACAATGATACAATCATTAGCAAACAAATAATCAGCAGGCAACGTTGGGTCACAGATACCACCGATTGACCGTTATCGGCTGCAATATCACAATGCGAGTGGCCAGCATCGTGTAAGACAAACATTACATAGTTGCCTGAACATTCATTAACCCCTTCACCGCTGAGCCTCTTTTGGCTTGATTACTTTCCATCATCAAAATCAGTAATTTACACCCACACAAATTATACCTTGATTTTTAGAAGTCTTTGAGTTTTCAGAAAGTGTCATTAGCTTTCTTATACCCCCTGTCACTGCAAAACAAAAGCAACCCAAAATATCCAAAATAGGATTTTTATAATTGAAATTGCAAGAAAGTCAACTAAAAGCAAATGTGTGCAATTTGTTTTTTACCCACCAAGAAATACTTGGTGGTTCTTTCTTTGGCACCAATCCATCTTTCCAAAACAAGCAAAATCCAGGAATCTACAGATTTTTTTACAATAGAATTTGCACTTAAAAATGAAAGTGTTTTCTGTAGAAACAATATAGGCAACCAAACAAGGCATGCGAGTCTGGAAAACTAGACAAAGTTCTACATCAATTGAGAGTACCCCTGAGTTTATTGAAGCCAGGATGGGGGAGATCTGGGCATTATAACCCTGAATCCTCTAGACTTCTTAACACTTTCTTTAGGGTGTCATTGTCTGGTGATCACCAAAAATAACTGCTAAATGGGGGGCAACTCATTTGAAAGAGGGGACTCCCAACTTTCAAACAATGATGCCTTAAGTTTCTAGGTGCCATAATGGGGGAGATCTGTGCATTACAACCCCCCCTATCCTGGGCTCCTTAATATTTTATGTAGTGTATTTTATGTTTGGTGATCACATGTGACCACAAACAATAACTACTAAATGCTCATATCATTTGAAATAGGGTGCTCTCCTCTTTCAGATGAGTATAGTACTGATTTTTTTTTTTTAAGCCAAGGTGGGGAGATCTGTGCCCTCCTCACCTTTATTATTTATGTAAAGACAGGGGTGATCACCAGACAATAACTAATAGGGGCACCTCATTTGAAAGAGGGGGTTCCTTTCTTTAAAACATCCCTGAGTTTCTAAGTGCCAGGATGGGGGAGATATGGCACTCGTTGTGCCCTCTAACCCATCTCCTTCATTATTCTCTTGCAGGCAGTTGGTGAGGAGGCAGAGATTAATTACATCATTCTATGTTGGTGCCATGATATCATTAAGCGCCCTCCCTCATCTACCAATTATAGGATTAGCTGTGATGAACAGGTAAATATACTTTTAAACTTTTTTGAAATCCTTGTCCTTACCAATGAAGGGATTAATGATATCCAAATTAAATAGCCAGCAGCTCAGATACTCTGCACAGTTAACAATATGCTTGTGTGGGCTCAGCACACAATGTGCAATTTCAACAAGAGAATTCAAGGAGCGCAAACAAGTAGCGCCATTAGCAGGCCTCGAACATGAATGAGAGTGGGACAGCATGATATTTCAGGGGCATGGCCTCTGCCTCAGATGCCACCGACACGTCATGGTGTCCCACTTTCCTAAATATATATAACAAACCTTAGCGAGTCCTGTTAAACTACCTATGTGTGCTCCTTGAATCTTGAATTCTCTTCTTATTGTTTGTGGATCTAGGAGGGGGCTGTATTTAGGATAGGCACCATATTAAATGAATTAGGACTTCTACTGCAGTAAAGTGGTGAGCACTGTGGTTTGTTTATTGTACTCTGCAATGTCATAAAATAGGAATAGTCTGATCCACTGGATCCCAAACTTTCTCAGTTCGAGGCACCCTTTGGGTCTCCATAATTTTTTAAAGGTACCCCTAAGCCAAAATATTTACCAGGAAGCCCCTGCATTGCTGAAAAACAGCCCTGGCCGGGGCACCCCTGTGAGATCGCCGCGGCACCCCAGGGAGCCACGGCACACAGTTTGGGAACCACTGGGATCTATACAGTACATTCCAGATTTACTGCAACTAGATTTAATAAATCCAAGAGGTTGTTTTGGGATTCCACAAGTTGGGAGGCTATATCTATCTGGACTACACTGGTATGATGATGTAATCTAATCCTGGGTTTTTTCTTGTCTGTGAGAAAGTCGGTCATGGACAACCGTGTGCATTGTGGTTGCAGAGTTAAGTTGTATAGAAGTTACATAAACAATAAGCATAGTTTTAGATTGGTTGTCGCCCAAACGAAGAATCACATCTAAGTACATGAACACAGAGGCTGGTGAAGACAAGAGGAAGTCGTGCTGGGTGAGACAGTTGTGGGTGTTGAGTGAATCGTATTAGGGAACCTCTAGAAATATCAGAAGCATCCGGAGTGTTAGACAGAAAATGAAATATTTCCACACTAACGAGTGATTTTACATATAATTGCACACTGTTCCTACTAGGAGAAAAGCCATAACTCTGTGTTCATTCTAGAATTACTGGAATCAGGACAAACAGCTATGTAAACAGCTCGAGACATCTGACTGTAAGGTGCACTTACAAAGCTATAACTTATGTTTTAACATGACAGGCATGAATATACATAGAGACATAAGTGGTGCAAACACATGCATACCTGATAGTCGTATATTTACTTTTTACTTGAGTCATAGACTGGTTCCCCTGCAGGCATTTCTCAGCTTCTCTTATTTAACTTTTTTCTACTGTGCTGTAATAATCCAGTGTGTTATACCCATGTAAGACATTGTATCTGACTCCAGTGTACAATTCTCTGTGGCAGCAATAAATCTTCATTCACACTGGGGCCCGGGGATCGACTGCAGAGCTGCTAATTACCCCTAAATATTTGGCAGTGTTTACAAACAAGCTGGAACATCAGACATTATGGGATAGGGTTTTAAAATTAGGCTCAGCTGTTCTAGTTAATTTAATTATGCGAGTAGGAGTTCTAAGTACACGCTTCTTCTTTACATCTTTTTTTACGAATGTACAATTATTCCACGCCACGCATAATTATTGTAGAAAATGCAAAACTTGAAAGCTAAATTAGCAGGATTAAAGCATTTGATGAAAAATATAAAATGTTAAAACCGTACAACCTTTACCTTGATAACATGCCCAGAACTCTTAAAAACTTAAGAAATAGGCTACATACCTAATTTTAAGGTAAAAAAAGATTTGCCAACATGGGTCAAACCCAACCTTCAGGCAAGAGGCAGAAACTCCCCTCCCCCCCCCCAAAAAAAAACCAAAACACTTGTGCTCTTCAGTGTTGAAAAATAACAAGTATACATAAATGCTGTACCATACATGCTGTCAACAGTGGCTGTCTGGGAGTCACAAGAGCATTGTATAACCATGCAAGACTGGCTGTGTGCAGATGATGCATACAATCCAGGATAATTCATGTTAACCTAACAAGACTGAACTATAGACAAATGAAAAAAACATTAGAAATGTTGTAACCTTAAACAACAAAAGCAGAAACAGATAGGTGAAATACAGATATTTAATGACATTGTGGACCTGATTCATGCTGGGATGCAATGTGTGTTTAAACAATGAGCACGGAACTTATGCGTAATTACGACTGCATTCACATCCAAGCGCAAGATACATTAATTTGAATGTGGGTGTAAGTGCGCTCTGCCTAAACATTACTTGTCTTACGTAGACAGAACATAGTGCAGGATATGCACATGCATGTATATAAGCTATAAAATAAATTAACTCATAATACACTATAATTATTAATAAAAATATGTGTTTTAAAAGTACTTTATTTTACATTTAATACATAAATCAGAATATTCTTAATGCATACTGAACATACAATGTGTTAAATTCTTTCTTATTTGCTTACAGATGCTGTTTGCTATCTAGTGGCATGCATACATGTACTTTTTAATATAAACACATGCCGTGACAGTCATCACCATCAGTAGGCACTTACACCTGCCATGTAGCTGGTGCAAAGGAAACTGCTAAAAAACCTCGCCCTTACTGTACATTGCCTTCGTCCATCTGCCCCTCTTACAAACACATTAAACATCTGATTGGCTGATCTTGGTGGTAGCACCTTTTTTATAGTGCAGTAGTTTTCATATATCTCCCTCAAGGTCATAAGTTTTAAAGAGATTTGGAAACTTTTACAACCTACTCTTAACCTTTATGCCATGAACACCGGAAATAAAAAGTGTTAAAGGGAAAATATACTCTGTTTATAAGCAGGATTTATTTTAGTCATCTCAATATAAACAGTAACACATGTAAGCTCATTATTCTGAAGATGATTACTTTTCTGAATGTGCCCAGCACACTGTCCACTCTGTTCTTTATAGAAAGAAGCAATTGCTAAAGAGGGAGGGGTTTCTCTATCTTGCATCAGTCTGGAGACAATCAGAAGCCGGTGATTGGCTTATTAGTCTCTTGGGTAACAAATGCTGTGTACAGGCTGGAGATCAGTGGAATCAGACACTGGGCCATTGCCAGAGCAAACATAACAGACATCCTTTAACATTTTCTATAAAATGGTCTATAATAAAAGCATAAATGTTCTGCTGTGACGTCACTACCCAGCTTTTTCACTATTGAACCCAGTTTTTAGGTCAAGATGGAGGCACACACATATGTGGCAAATGTAAGGTGCTGGGTGTGTTCTCTGCCAGGTGTGGAGAAGGCAGACAAGGGGCCCTAATTTTGCACTGAACTGCAGAAACAAAACTTCCTATTGCAGATTTAAATGAAATAAATGGCAGTATTAGCAGTATTTTAGGAGAAAATGTGAACAATTAAATGAATTAAGGATACGGTCCTAAAGCTGAAGTAGGCTGCACTTTGATGGAACGTTTTAACTCTTTCCATCATCCGCCAATCTGCAAAAATTGGCAGTTATTGATTTTATGGTGGTTTTAAAGACCATCAAACATGAGTGAACCTTGAAATATGCTCAGCGGACAAGTAAGTGGTCTTGAGCACATAAAGAAGCATTGCGGGTCTGCAATGTTTGCAGTTTCTAAATGACCTTTAGTATTTTTACCATGTAACATATTCTCCCCGTGTATGGCTCAAAACCTGCCCGATAATCACCCAATAGAAATAGCTCGGATTATTATAAGAAATGTTAGCGAATGCAGCAAGAAGATGGGCACTGTCAGCTTGTGTATGCCGTCACCCAGCCTCAGGGATGCCAGGCGTGACCCAGAATCACCTAAAATCACTTCTGTAGATGGCCCAGGGCCCACTATAGTATTATTGTGCCATACTGTAAGCACTGCAGTGGTAAAAACATACAATTTGTCAATTAAGCTTCATGAAACCTGGTGGAATACTCCCCCCTCCCCCCAAAAAATAAAAATAATTATGCGCAGTGCCCTAGAGTGTAGGTAAACCTTTTACAGACTGAACAAAAATGCATGAGAATACAGCCCATCCACAAGCAACCACGTGTATGATGTCATTGGCTGCTAGTACTGGGTGGGCTGCATTCTTGTGAATATACGCCAGCTGCCAACACTATGTGTAGGACACGTGAGGACTTGAAACACCTTCCTGAATAATTCTCACAGTGGTGCTGGTCAATAATACTCAGCTGTATCCGGCTCTATAAAAACAACAGTTGGATCATCTCATACTGTAAACACACAAGAAATCTGTATCTTGGACTTCTCTACCACTAAGTACATACTGCATTCAAGAAACAGATTTCTACGCTTATGTATTATATTTGTTTGATATTACACAAGTGTCTTATATCACAGACCTAAAGAGCCACCTGCTGGTGTTTTGTAAAACAGAGCTATTTGTTTAAAAGACCACTAAACCTAAACTACATGTCAGCTTGTAATATTAAGCTTTTAATAACATTCACAAATATATGTAAACATGTCAGTCTTATCAGCAGTAAGATATAGGAAAAATGGATGTGACATGAGGAGCTGGGCAGATATCTTTCAGTCTATATAGAGTTACGTTTAGAACGGAGTAGAAGACGCTGGTAATGGATGTATATGTCATGGCTATCCACATGGACAGTGTACACAGCCCAACACAGGGAACAACAGATACCTTGGCTGGTGGAGGCATTTACCCAGTAGTAGTGTACTCTATGGAATGCTATGCAAATATTCTGCTCATGTGGACAAGCCTTTAGCCAGAATTAACTATATAGCCAATTCATGTGCCCTTCGTTCCAAATAAAAGTTTCTACATAGTCATCCTAGAAAGGCCAGAAACTCCTATTAAAGATGCACTTGAATACACCACCATGACCAAGGCCAATGACAAGATGTGTTCCTGCCATTGTGACATTACCAGGGAATTCCACTCATAGAAATAGTAATAAAAGGATATGGGAGACGTGAATCATCTGTCTCCCCGCTGGCTGGAAGGGAAAAAAGAACAAACACAAAGTTGTATCCCAATTTATGTGCCTACACTTGAATATTTGGTATACCTATAATTGGGGGGCAGATAGTAAATCAGGCAGCGTTGTAACACTAAATTTATTCTTAAAACATTTTTTTCTTTGAAACAACATTAATTGAATTTTAAAGAAAACAAAAATTATTCTTTTATCAGTTGAGTAGTTCTACCCCCCCCCTCTATAGTGATGGATATGTGCACTATGTACACAATAAAACACTACTACTACTGATCATACAGCTGACTTCCATTCTACAGATACAGATTTTAGTAGAGCATTGGGGGACATTTATGGAATATAGTACAAAGGAAAAAATTGTTTTGCATTTAGGAATATATTTCTTCTTTACATGTATTTTTAGAGAGATTAACATTTTCACCCCAGAATGCGCAAGCAGGGTAAATAGCTCAGTTTTACAGTGACACAAAGGCCCAGAAGCATGTAAATAAAGTATGCTTTCATGGACCTGGTGTATAGCAAACAAAATAAAGCACAGAAGGCATTTCTGTATTTCATGCGTTTAATTGTTAGTGTTCTATTTTTCTGACCTCTCTAGATAAGAGATCCCGTATAATCATACTTTCTGTGCTTACGCAGTAGGGCAACATTAGCTCATCCCTATTGCAGAGCTTTTCCACCTGGTACAAAATGCTCTGATCCTTTCCTACTTAATTTACTATTGCTGAATAAATTGATGAGGAGGGACCTTTGTATAGCACGAGCTAATACAGACCAGGTATCAACAATAGTAAACGAAGGCCCAGATTTTGTGTCAGATGGAAAGGGTCAAGTTGAAGGCGATATAATTCTGTTTATTAAGCTACTTTGATAAATATAAAATGTGGCCAATAATTATTGTAATGAGCATACAAGCAGGACAAGGCTGGATAAAGTATGGCGTGATCTTACCTTGGGAGAAGAGCAGAGGTCCTTTCCTGGTGGTACAGGAAGGGCAGCGCTTGCTGCTTCATCTTTCTTTGGTGTGGATGCAGGAGGAGCTGGCGCTTTCCTTTTCATTCTCTTCTCCTGTTCAGGCTCCTTTACCGCCCGGCTTCGGCTTATTTCTGCACTCTCTTTTGGTTCATAAAATGGGTTTGATCTGTAAATTAAAAATTAAAAAAGTAAAAAAACAAAACAAAACACAGCCCACAAGATTTATTTTCAGACTATTACACAACTAGTACAGGTGAAGTGCACCGAAAACTGTAGTGATCCACACTTGGAACAACAACAGCGTCATTAGAACAACAAATGAGGATCTCTCTGGTTGTCCAAGTTAAAATGTAAAAAAAACTATCGTCATTAAAGTGCCTACCTTATCCACTAGTCTGGTATGGAAAGAAAATTTTAATCATAATTTGGCCACTGGATGACAATGTTCAAGAGTTGATCTTTGATTGTTAATTGAACTTTAGAAGAACAATATAAATCATTAGAAGGGAAGTTGAGATTTTTATTCAATAGACTGATTTGCAAGTTATTGCTTTAAATCATCCCATTACCTTCTAGTTAAATATGAGCATATATTATTTCTAACCTATTTAATTGTTGTCTGAAATCCACAGCACAAGTCAAAATGATTTTGACTAGATAATCGTTCTGGCAGGCAACCAGAAATACACCCTCTGTAGCTGATGCTGCTATTAACAGCTCTGAGCAGAGGGTTTGAAAAGAGGAGAACGGCTAAAACCAATCATTTTCAAACCTGCTGTCAACAGGAGCAACATTGGCAACAAAGAGAGGTTTTTCCCATTTAAAACAAAGTATTGCAGTCAATGACTGGCTGGCGAAGTGACTACACCAATGCTCTCTCAGGCTATCTAGAGACAAATCACCGCAGCACACAAGACTAGCGATAAGGACACAATGCCTAAATTATATTGAATTGGATATCTGTGTCCTTTTTGGTTGCTCGACAAACCCAAGTGTGAGCTATTCCAGTTTAGAAAGGTTCTACCCCCATACCAATTTACATGCTTGTACTAGTGTTAAAGGAAGTCTAAGGGGCCTTAGACACGTTCTGAATGTCCCTAATTTAGGTATATAGTTTAATTCAGATTTCTTTGCATATATAAACACTTTATTGTAGAATTGTGATACTCATACAGTTTGGACCATATGTGCTTCGTGGCAGGAAGCAAAGATACACACACTGCACCCTATGAAGCTTAATATACAGGATACCGCGTATAACACAAACCTTATTAATAAATCTGTATAGGGAAAGGCCTGCACTACTTTATTCTATTTTAGAACAGGGAAATGCACTCTAAACTAAAGCTGCCTTTCAGCCAATGAAGTACAAAGCTCTAATAAGCAGGAATAAGAGGCGTCTGTAGTCAACCAGGAAATGAACATGTAACCAAGTTGTTGCTGACTGACACAGACATTAAAAGGTGTTACCACTTCATTGCCTATTGTAAACAGACAATTGATAAACAAAACAAAACAAAAAAAAGACTGGTTAAGTGTCAAAATGAAAGCTGGTGAAACAAAATGTACCAGCGCGTTTCAGAAAGAAAATACAAGGACTGAGAGAGCAACAATCTGTGTGGAAAAAAAAGAATTCAAAACTAGCTGTCAATTCACTTAGCTATATGGTGTTATCTTTAAGTAGACCGCGTGACATAAAGATAAGTGTGATGATGGAACAACATGGAAGCAGAAAAACTGTTTGCTTTTGTTCTGCTTTTCAAAAAGATACAAGATACTGCAGAAAGTGGGGAGATAACAGTGTTTTACATGTATACACAAACAGATGTCTTTACAGAGGGAAACACACACCTCACACTGCTTTATAAAGTGTCCTTTTAGGAGTATGTACACACTCTTTTCTTTCTAGCTACAAACAACTTGGCAATTATTGGACCATACTGCTGTTTAATATAAAAAGATGCAGAGCAGACCCAGAGTCACAAGTGGATGATACCAATACTGGGTAGAATTCTCTGCATTTCACAAGTGATATAAAGGAGCAACAACCATGGTCCCAGCAGCACCATTTGTCTCTAGACACTTCTCTAAAATACAAAACTTAAAACATTGTTCCACCAACTACCTATGCGCACAGCCTCAGATTATTTGTGGGTTACTCTAATAAAACAGACTAGGAATAATAAAAAATAATAAAAATGTTATATTGGGTTGTGAATACAGTGACTGGGATGTAAACACTGCTATAAGTTTCTAGTCACACTGCAATTGTAATGGAAAGGAGTTGTGAATACTTCCTACACCTCCCCGCCCATGTAATGGTACATGCTGTCCGCATCTTTCCGTGGGTCCTAGGAAAGAGAGCAGCACACTACTCCTATTTATCTACAGCAAATTAGTTCATTGTAATGATTACAAAACTGATGCCACAGTATAAAGCTTCACCAAAAATGGATATGAAGATCTTAAAGTGAATTTCAAACCACTTCAACTTCTGTGAATTTCCCAATTCTATTCATTTTCCATCTAATGTCACTAGATGAATGGGGATGGGTGGGGGTACAGGAAGGTGGGATACATCCTTTTTTGTGAGCATTTTTAACTTTTCACATTACAGAAAAAAGTAGACAATCAGCGTAAAGGACTGTAACAATTTAACTTCCCTCATTAAATAGAGAACATTGGAAAGTGTTGTTTACACCAATGTCCTCCTGCACTGCGCAGTTTGAGAAGGCGCATCAAGGGAACGCCCACTCACCGAATCTTAGGGGGAATTCAATTACCTGCAAAGTGTTTCCAGAACGTCCATGAGACAACTCGCTGCGTAGATTTGTCAGAAATCTCTGCTATTCTTCCGCACACCCCGTAGAGGTGCGAGAGAAAAGAAGTGGAGATATCTACCAGAGCGATGTCCACGCTCCACATCGTCGGCAATTGAATTCTCTGAGTCCAAATTGATTTAGTGTGATTTGTATCTGGCTCCTGCCATTATTATTTATTAAACCTAAAACCATGCAGAAACCACTGTTTCTGCATGGTTTAGGTCAAATTAAATGATCTTATTTAACATTATCCTAACAATGAAGATAACTCCTGCATTAAGCATACAATGAGTCTCAATGGGCACTGCTGTCAGGAACTATTTACCAAGCTCCGGAAAGCTTAGCATTTTGGAGCTTGACCACACAGCTAATGCCATCTAAGGTGGACGTTAACTGTTCTGTCCTATAGGGACACTCTCTGTAAGGCTTCATGTCCCCCGATCCTTCCTATCACAAATTGTACTCTGAGCATGCACAGCGCAAAAGCCAAGTCAGAACCCAGACATAAAGTAACTGCTTTACTACAGACTGATTAGCCAGGACAGCGGCTAATAGGAGCCTGTCCCTGCAAATAATATTAATAAATTGCCACAATTAATTAATTTCTTATCACAGCAATAAGACATGATAATTAACGTGAGTAATATAGGATCAGTTAGAAATAGACCCCTTTATGCAATCTCATACATGCCCCTTGATTTGTGTGTCTGGACATTTTGTCCCAAAAAGATAATAAAATAAACAATACTCCAGTGTTTTAGGTTAGAAGCGGTTACATTTGCTTAATGCTAATTGTACCCTGAGCATGTGTAAGATCCAAGTAAATCCACACACCTAATGGAGGCAGCGCCTATTGTAGTTACACAGGTATAAGGTAAACACCAAGATAAAATATTTAACAGGTATTTGCTATATTGTTAGAGAAAGGGACTCTGTTTTAGTCTGGAAAGAACATACGCACATATCCTAAAAATACTCAGAAAACCATTTCAAAAATAGAAATCTATTTATGATATAATCACTTGTAAATGAACAGAAATATGTGGCACACTTATATTAATGCTTCTCACAATACGGGAATGTGCATCCTATTATTTGAGGCTCTAACAAATCTAATTGCATGACATTAAAGGTTCAACCTGCTTTCCAGTCACTAAATTAAAAAGCCCATTTGCATTACTTTGAAGACGAGAGTGCACAGAGGGTAATATGGCTAATGGGAAAAAAAAAACCCTGGGAAAAAAACAAATGGAGCAATTTGGAAATGGAGAATAGAAGTGTTCCTGACTGAGAGATTGTAATTCATCAAATGTATTATTTTTTCTCACCCCTACACAACCTGTGCCTTCCCACTAAACCTTAATGCAATCAGGAGTATGTGAAGAGCATTAGATTTCAATAGGGCCGCAGCCAGTTCTGAGGTGTCACAAATCCAGTTATCCTAAGACTGAAATCAGCAGTGAACATCTTACTTGGAAGAAAAGAATTGTATACGTAATGAGACCATTTAGATTTTACATAAATTACATATCAAGAACTCACACATAAGACACAATGTATTATTACAGTAGATATCACAACTGCTGACAACGGGCCAATGGAAGACAAGAATAAAGTTGCAAAATGGTTGTTCTATAACCAAAGCATAAAGACACCATACGTTCATACGTGTAGCTGGTTCGTCAGCAAAGAAAGACAGAAAAGGAGAGGAAGATATATGTCATTACTGCATGACAGAAAATAAAATATAGGCAATTATATTTTGTAAAATGTGGGCGATTGGTATTCTGTTGTCTATAACAATACAAACCATGAAAACAATAGGCTTCTAAACATCTTTCTCCTGAACAGCCCCTCAAGTAGTTAGTTTGCATTCAGATAACGTTATTGTCAAAGGGCACAATATGTCAGTGTACGCAATTTCTATAACAGTATTTACAACCACAAGAGGGATTGACATGGCAACCACACAGGAGAACAGGGAATTTTAAAGCAGACTTAAAGAACACCAAGTGAAACAGCAGCATGCTGGAACGCAGATACAGCTTCAGAAAATGCCTCATAAGGCCTCAAGGCCACAATGATGCCAAGTGTTCTGGGTGGGTGAATACAAAACTGAGTAATTTGGTTCCAGGCACCATGTATCATCTGTTGGTGGATTGGCAAACTCTTTGTCAACAGCCAAGTCAGCTCCCAGTCAGTAAAGGCAATTCTCTTCTCTAAGCTGCTGTGGAGCAGTGATATGGAGGATCCAGCTCAGCCAAGAGCCAGGAAACCTGTCTTCCAAAGTCGTCATTCCCCTCCACCCCCCCAAAACAAAGACAACCAACCCATCAGCTATATGGATTATATGTGCATGCATTTATAAAGGGAGCATATAGATGTCATTATCTTCTAGCACTTATATGTGAGGTTCTCTATAACTTCTTCACTTGTAAGACATCGGTTTATTTTGGGTTTCCCTTTATAGTAGCAACTTAAATTATAAGAAAAATATTTTGCGTCTGTAGAGTTTCCCAAGTAATGACAGTAAAAACGTGAGAGGACGCTTGAAGCATCATATATTGACCATTAACAAGGTGACTTCTTATTCTGTGACTGTACTATTGAATATGAGAATGTTGATCCATACTTTCAGGTCCACTTTAGCAAATGTAACATACCATTACAACATATGACATCTGTGCCACTATGAGAACAACTACTCTATCCAAACCAAAATACTCTCTGTATATTAGAAAGTCAAAAAGTTTATATTAAAAGAACAACTAAACAAAACAAAATAAAAATAAAAGTAAAATTCACTGCCTTGCCCATGCAGCTCTGTATCAAAAAAGTAAAATGACACAAACAGCTACAGCTAACTTGCAGCGGTAATAGTCTACGGTGATACTAAAACAGATCAAAAAGCTGGAATAATAAAGCATATCATGTCAGTTATGCTTGCTGTGACACGAAATGTAACCGCTTTGTAGGAGTCCAAGCGGAGCATTTCTGTTACCTAGGAGACTAGAAAGCCAATCACACAGCTCTGGTTGTGCACTGCCCGAGGTCATGCTACAGCTGCTGAGTGACAACTGCTTATCAGGCTAGAAAATCACACAGACTAATACATGACAGACAAGAGGTGATTACAGCTGCAGTATATAAGAAACAAACCAAGTTCTCAAACCTTCTTTATAGGGCACTACAGAAGGAGCCACGTTAAAGTCTGCACTCTAGCAAACACACAGCAACCAGGTTTTTAAATGGTAGTACAATTTCTTGTTGTGGCGCTCTTCACATGAGCACACTTGTGATCCACAACGCATGCACTGCAGGGCTGGTAAAGAGAATTACTGTTATAAATGTGTTCCCAACTATATTAAGACAGACAGACACTAGCGAGAGCAGAGAGACCACAATCATTAATATCAAACATGTGGAGGTATAATTGTTTAGCATAATAATTACTGTGAGATAAATCCACACCTAATCTGACAGGTTACATAGGACACATTGCAATTATGTATCTGAACTGCATATTTAATGTAAAGATCTTGCACAACAACCACACACCCTGCTTCTGTCACCTCACACTTACATTTTTTATTTCAGTACTAAACAAAATTACTAATGCATTGACATTTGTCCCAGAAGTAAATACCTTTCCAGTTATTTTATATTTTTCAATCCATTTTCTCAATTTCCTGCTGGCACGTCCTAACGGATATCATTATATTACTTATCCATATAAGAAGGAGAAGACAAAGTCAGTAGCATTTAACGGCTCTGCTACAGCATTTGGGAGAGATCAATGGACAAGTAGTCATCACGCACAGCCATTTAAACAAAAAACACTGATAGCTTTAGGAAAAGCTTTTGGAGAACGGTGATGTCTTTTTCTCAGAAGACAGACAGTGATGTCACAGCAAGTGTCCATGAGATAATTAATAATAAAAGCTATGCCTTGCCATTTGAGCTATTTGACCTATATCTGCAAATTTAGAAACACAATTTTTTTTTTTTTAAAAAAGTATGTCTTCCTGTTGAGCAAAACAAGACCACTAGTCTAAGTAAATCTCTGCAAATGTAGTCACTCTACAATTTTTCAGGTTTGTTCTTTGCCCATTGCCATTTTGTTCCTCATCATTATCACCATTTATTTATATAGCGCCACTAATTCCGCAGCGCTGTACAGAGAACTCACTCACATCAGTCCCTGCCCCATTGGAGCTTACAGTCTAAATTCCCTAACATACACAGACAGAGAGAGACTAGGGTCAATTTGTTAGAGGCCAATTAACCTACCAGTATATTTTGGAGTGTGGGAGGAAACCGGAGCACCCGGAGGAAACCCACGCACACACAGGGAGAACATACAAACTCCTCACAGATAAGGCCATGGTCAGGTATTGAACTCATGACCCCAGTGCTGTAAGGCAGAAGTGCTGACCACTTAGCCACCGTGTTGACCGTATTCCTACCCATAGATGTCATTGCTTTCACCTCAGCAGCGAAAGCAATATGACCGCTAACAAGTGAAAATAAAGTTCTATGTTCAGAATAACATACTCATATATACAGTATCTCTCTCTCTCTCTATGAAGAACTTTGCGAATATCTTACACATATCTCATGGTAAAGCTGGTAAATGTGATAAATTGACAGAGCAGCAAACATTGGAAACATCATTTTTTGTTTATAAATAATTGTTTGACCGCTAGATAGAAAGATCGCCACAACACGATATAACGACAACGTGACGAAGCAACAAATCTTATTTTCTAAATAGCATTTTTGGTCTATTTACCAAATAATTTGCTAATATATTACTGCTACACATTACAATTCAGACCCACACAATGCTGGGCGACCCTGCTAGTTGCTTGTAAGCAGGGTGCAATATCTATTTAAATAGTAAGAAGGTATTCATCATTTCTAATTTGATAGACGAAGAACAGAACTATATAAAATGTGCACAATGTGGAGTGAGTTCTCTTGATGTTGCATAATTCACCTGGAATTAGTAGTGTAGTAACAGATAAAGTCTCTCCAAAACAGATCAGGTCTGGTACTGGTATGTGTAGGTGTTATGTTAACATGGAAAAAGGAGCTCTGTGTTTGTGAATTGAAGTGTTGGTTCTGTGAATTGTTGGGCAGTCTTCCAATGTGTAAAACAAATTTTATAAGAAGAGTTGTGCAAGTCATGCGTCTAACTTCTCCATTTCACCCCATGCTATCAAATGCTCTTTTGTCAGAAACACTACCTAGGCTTGCCATGTTGTTTTAAGAGAAAGTTGTGCTTATACAGTGAGAGCTCACATCCATCTGTTCATATAAAAGGTGTATAGATTCCACTCACTCATCGAGATCATCCTCTTCCTGTCGTCTGGCTTTGTTAGCGTACAGGTATTTGGTCATATCCACAGGTCTGGCATTCTTCCTCTTTGCTGGCTGTGGTGGGGATTCTTTATTAAGTTCAATAACCAGTTCAGGCCCCAGATCTGGCTCATCGAATGGGTTTACATAGGTGGAGGGCTCAGGGTCCTTAAATGGGTTGTAGTCATCGTAGGATACTTCAACCTTTGTTTTCACAACAGGTGTTTCTAAGAAAAAAAAAGATGTACAAGCTGTAAACAGAATAGAAAAATGTGGGCAGGTTTTTTAAAATATAAAACAGAAATTATGCACTATAGTTGGGAACATGCAAGCATATCTATGTATTAATAGTTACTTATGGGTTTTTTTTTAAAGAAAGGAATGCATTATAAACAAATATATAAGACTACAAATACAGGTAACTTCCTAGCTGCTTCTGATCACAGTTTCAGCTCCCATAAGGTAGCTGTAGCAGTCTGCTAGTACTCTAGCAGTTGTACTCTACTCCCATCTACACTTTTTACGTGCTGAAAAAACAACTTAAAACTTATACCAACTTTAAAACACAAAGTGGGCGGTGGAGGGGAAGGTATAAGACAGCAGTAGTGTACAATGACAGGAGAATTGGTATGTGGACATGGACATTACCATAACAAAAAAACAAAAACAAAACACATCCACTGCGTTGTGTACAACAGATTTTGCACAAAAAGTGCATAGGTGGGAAAAGGTTACATAGTTCTCCCACCTGGATTCCTTGGTAAAGACCTGCTAATTTTGAACCCTTCTTCCACCTACTATTACCTTTGGCATCCGGGTCTCCAAATGGGTTTAGCTCCACTACATCAGAACTTTCAAAGGGAGTTGATCTGGAGTTCATTAAATCTTGCTCCTCTTCATCCAGAAAATTTAACTTGTTTATGAGTTCTACAACAGACACGGAATGATTCAGAACGCTAAAATAGCATGATAAGCGCTACAGGCATATAGCTATATACCTAGTTACTTTCATTGACATGTGTGCAGATGTGCTAAAATGACCACAAAATATAAAAAAAGAAAATCCGTATAGAACTGAAATATAAAATTCCACATGTAGCACTGAAATAATGAAAGCAATTGCTGGTGCTTGAAATGAGTGCCTGTATTTTGTAGCAAACCAACATTTCCAAATAAAGGCACAAATGGTAAAATACATGTAAAGAGTATTTTAAAATGGAAAACAGGGCAGACTGCATCCCTAAGTGTGAAATAGAGGAGCATTCTGGTATGTCTTTACAAGGTGTAAGCACTAATAACGGCACATCTCAGATATACTGCAAATGGGAGGTCACAGTCACATGCTCCAGTACAGAACTTGCAGCAAAAAGCAGATTTGCAACAAGTATTCAAACAAATTGACACATGCCCTAAATTTGCAAGGTCAATGTACAACATCACACATCCATATAGACGAGTGCCTCCAGGGGCTGTGGGTCTGCCTTTGAGTAACTATTGAAATCAACTGAACTGTTTGAAAATTGCAGACAAAAATGTTTGTGCTAGTTACAGTGGACAAGTGTCATTATGCGTATGACAAAGGTTACAAATCAAATCTAGGAAACCTAATTGTCAAAAAAAGGTTATTAGCCAGTCAAATTTGGATGAATATGTCTTTGTTGAATTGGACACAATCATATAAATGGTAAATAGATTCTAATAAAATAACTATACACTGTGATTGTCCCAATACTGCCTATTTAACAGAAGTTTTGTACCGCTGCATAGAATTCATTCCACAGCAAATACACCAACGACAGTATACAAATGGAACATGAACACAAAATAGATTATATATTGTACCCAGACACTTTTAAACTTCAGTTGCACAACAATATTCACGCGCTATGTTCTATAGATTTTAAATCTTGATTTTAATGCTCTCACTGCTCTTCACTACTGAGAAAATATAAAATATTTAATTAGTTGTCTTAACCAAAGTAAAAGCTCTTAAAACAATGAATCACCACAAATATAGCGCAAGCTAAAATCATGGGCCCTAAGCACAATGACATTCTCCCTTGATACCGCACTATTATCACTGACAAGAAATCTGCAAAAGCAGCTGCTGACTTCAGCCCACACCCAAAGTAAGTGATGCTGAAATGGTTGTTACCTACAATGTGCCTTTTAGTACAACTTATAGGAAATGATGCGGTCACCGAAACATAATTCCTGTATATGAGTGGTTTGTAGACTAATAATGGCTGCACACGGCATATTGATAAGCACCTGAGGCTGATATTTACATATATACCCTTTATTGTAGGCAGGTTAATATATTATATACTACACTGAAAAGAAGGTACGGATATATTATGCTCTGGAACTAGGGGACTGATTCATTAAGGATCTTAACTTAAGAAACTTCTTATTCAGTCTCCTGGACAAAACCATGTTACAATGCAAGGGGTGCAAATTAGTATTCTGTTTTGCACATAAGTTAAATACTGACTGTTTTTTCATGTAGCACACAAATACTTGACAGCTTATTTGTGCACTGAAATTTAAAGTTGATATTTGTGTGCTACATGAAAAAACAGTCAGTATTTAATATAGATGAGCGGGCTCGGATTGCGCTAATCCAAACCCACCCGAACAGTGCGGATCCGACGGGATCCGAACACTGTTCAATTCATTTCCCCGCCGGAAGTACCGAAAACGAGGCTATGACATCCAAGTCTCGCATCGGATCTCGCGAGACTTGGATGTCATAAATTCCCCGCTCGCGGCCGCCATATTCATTCGGGCTCAGATCACTGAAGAGGGAGGGTGTAGTTTGGGAGCCCCTGTCACTCTGTCCTGCTTATTGAAGTGGTTACTTAGTCCTGTGCTCTGTCCTGCTGAGTCCAGTGGTGCTTTGTCCAGTGCTCTGTCCTGCTGAGTCCAGTGGTGCTGGGTCCTGTGCTCTGTCCTGCTGAGTCCAGTGGTGCTGTGTCCTGTGCTCTGTTCTGCTAAAGCCATTGTTATTTTAAAATTATTAAAAAGTTATGAAAAAATAAAAAATAAAAAATTATACAAAAACAATTGAAAAAATATATAATTTTTTTTTAAAAAAAAGTCTATAAAAATTTCTACTGCAATATCTAAATACGTTCACTGTTCCTGCAGTCCAGAAATATTAGTACCAGAGATTAAACTATAATGGAGTACAAAAATTTGGAGGATAAAGTAGGGAAAGATCAAGACCCACTTCCTCCTAATGCTGAAGCTGCTGCCACTAGTCATGACATAGACGATGAAATGCCATCAACGTCGTCTGGCAAGCCCGATGCCCAATCTCCTAGTACAGGGCATGTAAAATCCAAAAACCCAAAGTTCACTAAAATTAGCAAAAAAAGGAAATTAAAAACATCTGAGGAGAAACGTAAACTTGCCAATATGCCAATTACGACAAAGAGTGGCAAGGAACGGCTTAGGCCCTGGCCCGTGTTCAGGACTAGTGGTTCAGCTTCACCGAAGGATCTAAGCCCTCCTCCTCCCCCCCCTCCATCAACAACACAGCAAACAACTCTGCCTTCTAAACAGATGACATCACAAATCCCCAGGGCGAGTCCAAGGGTGTTGGTGGTTGCGAAGCCTGACCTTCCCATCACTGTACGGGAAGAGGTGGCTCCTTCCACCATTTGCAGCACGTCTGCATATGCTGGAAGGATCACCCACAGTCCAGTTACAGATTTGGCTAATGAAGGTGTAAATGTTGTACACCGGGAGGAGGATATTGATGTAGCTGGCGCTGAGGAGGAACTTGACGAGGAGGATGCTGATGTGGTTATCTTAAATGAGGCACCAGGGGGGGGAAACAGTTGTTGTCCATGGGATGAAAAAGCCCATCGTCATGCCAGAGCAGAAGACCAAAAAATGCACCTCTTCGGTCTGGAGTTATTTCTATCCTAATCCGGACAACAAATGTATGGCCATATGTACCTTATGTAAAGCTCAAATAAACAGGGGTAAGGATCTTGGCCACCTAGGGACAACCTCCCTTATACGTCACCTGAAGAACCTTCATAATTCAGTGTTTAGTTCAGGACCTGTGGCTAGGACCGTCAGCAGTCCAGGGACACCTAAATCCCTTGGTCCTGTTGTATCCACACCAGCAACACCCTCCTCGTCAATTTCCTCCACGATCTTGATCAGAGATAGTCCTGCAGTCCATAAATATTAGTACCAGAGATTAAACTACGTTCACTGTTCCTGCAGTCTAGAAATATTAGTACCAGAGATTAAACTACGTTCACTGTTCCTGCAGTCCAGAAATATTAGTACCAGAGATTAAACTGCGTTCACTGTTCCTGATTGGTTTGTTAAACTGCGAATGTCCTATTTCAACAACATCAGGGTGGGTGGGAGGGCCCACGGACAATTCCATCTTACACCTCTAGCAAACTCTTGCAAACTGCCACCTGTCTGCCACTGCAGTGCCACTCCTAGATGGGCCACGTGTTTGTGCCGCCCACTTGTGTCGCTTAGCTTAGACATCCAGCTACCTCGGTGCAACCTTTTGGACTAAAAACAATATTGTGAGGTGTGAGGTGTTCAGAATAGACTGGTAATTAGTGGAAATGAATGTTATTGAGGTTAATAATAGTGTAGGAGTGAAAAAAAACAAAAAAATATGAATTTTAGCACTTTTTATGCTTTTTTAAAAAAAAATCAGAACCCAAAACCCAAAATCAGAACCAAAACCTTTCGTGGGGTGTTTTGGCAAAACAAATCAGAACCCAAAACCTCAAGCTAATCAGAACCCAAAACACAAAACACCAAAAGTGGCCGGTGCACACCCCTAGTATTTAACTTATGTGCAAAACAGAATACTAATTTGCACCCCTTGCATTGTAACATAGTTTTGTCCAGGAGACTGAAATAAGAAGTTTCTTAAGTTAAGATCCTTAATGAATCAGGCCACAGATCGATAATTAGTCAAAAGAAGATTTTACATATTGTTCATCCTTGTGGAAACAACACAGATGGCACTCAAATAAACCAGATAAATACATGAAAAAAGTGATTTATGTTCCACCATTCTCTTTATATTATGCCAAAACGTTTACCTTGCCGCTTGTTGGTTTCACTACAAATTACCACAACAGCACTGAGGAAAAGCCACAAAGACACAAGACAGAAGCAGACACAAGCAGGAGGCAGTGACAGGTAAGCAGACAACTGAGAGACGGGGTGAAAAGAGAGGAAAAAACCATAGACCTTCATTAGGACTGGATGATTTAGCTGAAGGCATGTGTGCCCGCCTTATGGAGTCATCCTGATCTTCATGTAAGTTGCTCAAGGCATTCAATTGGTTTACTATTTCTGTAAACAGAAGCCAGTCAAGACAGCTATAAGGCAAATGATTATTAGAGAAAAAGAAGCAAAAAGCATCATGCCCCTGGCTAGAGAGAGAAAACAGTGGTTAGGCAGCAAAGAAGTGAATGTTATAAAGAAGCAGAGAGTGCAGTACATATAAGACCTTACATATAGACGCCACACCACAATCCTTGTTTATTCTGAAAATCACTACGATCCATGGGCTGCTCTGCCAGTGTACTATATGGCAGCAGAGCTATGTTGTCATTTCATCAGAGAGGGGTCTTAGAATACCACAAAATACCTCTAAGGTACCCACAGTGGAGACACTCATATTGTTGGCTGAAATAATCATGAGAATGCAGCTCATTAATTCACTAAGGACCAGTGACATGACACCAGCAGCTTAATAGTCATAACCTGCAATCTCCTTAATATTTGTTCACTTAACAAAATGGCTGCCTCTGCTCCACGAAGTCACATTTGTACTTAAATATGGAAAATACAAATCCACAATACATACCCTTTATCACTTGCCACCAAATACTGGACACATTTTCCAGAATTTTTTTTTTTTTAAAAGGTTTCTATACCTAAAACACAATTTACTCCAATCCTGACCAATCATAACTTCCTACAGCCATGACCTGGAAGCAATGCAGAGGCTGTAATGATAGCAAGGTAAAGCTGGATTGTAAATATATAATCTAATGATGGTGGGATGGAGTGGAAACACTTTAATTGGAGAACCTTCACCCGCAGCCCCTTCCAAATTTATGGTCAGGTTTGTTTATTATAGCATATAACACTTATTTACAGGTAGGAGTCCCTTTCTTTGATTAATTGTTTTATTTTAACTTGTTACCGAGAATTAGGGTAATGCGAGACCCTTTTGAAGGTTAAAGGGCGGCACCGTGCAGCACCTTATATACATTAATGTGACCAGTGTTACTCCTGCATTTCTATATTTAAACATGATTATGATTTGAGTGTACAAGCATTTGAGCCATTTTGAATATGAGAAATTTAACATTAGTACAGCAAATAAATATACAATTTACAGCTACTAACATCATGTACACATGATGTCCTAGAGAGTGCCACATCTGTGCCCAATACTCTCCTTAATAGTTCCTATTATAATGCCTTAGAGATTCTATAACATTAGCGGTTATTGAGATTTCCTGCAGGATGTTCCCAGGAAGCTATGTATTTGTTGTCTGTGTGCGGCTGGTAAGTTAAGAGATTTCACATTGAAAATCACTGCCTTCCATGTGTGGGATGTTACAGATCACACCGGCATCATCTATTCCTCGAATATGAACTACACCTATAATCATTTTGTATTACATAAATGGTGAAATACACCTACATCAATTGGAACAAGAGTCTATATTCTAAAGGTTTGCAATCCTGCTCTATCATTGCTAGAGAATGCTTTGTATATTTATCTAGACAGAAGTCACACTAGGAAACTCATACTATATAACTAAAAAAATAATATGTAATATGTGTAAGTTAAAGATGAAATATCGTTCTGGTCATTGCAGGAGCTGGGTGGGGAAACGTGAGAATTTATGGCATTGTGAACAGCTGCAGCCCTTGTTCTAATGGTGGTTAAACCCATAATAACAGGTTTGCTTCATTATCTCTGCATCTCACGAGGTGCAAAAATATCTTTAATGCATTAATGGAGTCACCTGAGGTTATGTTATGAGCTGGCTGCACTCATCAAGTCGAAATATTAAAATGAAGCACAAACGCAGCGGGGCACAGAGACAGCATTATCAGCCACACTTGGGAATTTACTTGAAAGTTCCAGCAAGTGTTGACTTGTTATGCTCCACAAGTACCAAGCTTATATAACCAGACTGAAACACCTTATCACACAGCCTCTCGGCAGGTCACCTGATTAAGCATACTTCCAGATAACACGTGTGATCTGTAAATAACACAAACGCCATGTAGCCAACCAGCCTCATAAATTTACGGTCAATTAAAAGAGCAGTAATTGTGACATTAAGAACATTTGTAATTACAGATTTAAGCAACAAGGAAACAAATCCTGAATTCCAAAGGAATACCAAGTTATAAAGCCAGACTGAAAACAAATACAAATTCAAAATTAGTCCACAAGAAACCAAAATCTTATTGCAATAATCATTTGGGACTATCAAATGAAAGGTTATGGTAAATGTTTATCTGAACAAAATGCCTAACAATGACCCTATATAAGATATATGTGGTGAATGCTGGTTATATGACTGTTTTTTTGCAAACTGAATGATGAGATTTGTACCAAATATGACGACACACACGGTACAACCAAATTGAGCAGATTTTTTGGAATGTTGTGTGTCTGATGCACACAGACCGGAGAGGTAAGCAGCAGGCAGGGCTGCCTGTCCTGAACGGTCACTTCTTATGATACTAAATTTTGAGAGTCAAAGTGATCACTATAGGAGGCATGCTGATAATCAGAAAATCACACATGCCAGTAATCAAAAAATTACCAAATTAAACAAAATCACTACATGTTGTAAGATAAAGTCACAGTAACTGTTAAATTTCAACTTGGTATAACATGGCAAAAGATATTTCAATGAGACGTAAACACTTTCTTTTAAATCTAAAATAATTGCAGACAAAACTCCACCCCCAATGTAGTGTTAAGAGCATGAGGGTGGACCACATAAATATTTCAAAGACATTAAAGCAAAATACTGCTTTCTTTGTGGACATTAATAGCATTCTAATGGTATTTCATTCAGCACGCGGAATGTTAATCCTGCTCTGGCCAAATTCCAACCCAGGTCAAATAATCCTGTCTGCTCATGTCCCACCTGTAAACAAACAGACAAAACTGCATTTTAAACCCCAGAGACAAAATTATCCAGCAGAATTACCATCCAGCAAAACTGCATGTATTGTAATCATGGACAGGGCACGGGGGTTGGGCAGTGCAAATTAACGCCACTCCAATATCTACTAAAGCACGAAAACAAAATCTACATTTGTCTCGTATGAATTTTAACACTGGATTAAATGCATTTCACTTATACTACTAAAAATTAGGTTTTTCTCTCCTTGTGCAAGCATGGGTTACAATCTCAACACTAGACAAAGTGCACTCACTGCCTACACACGATGGGGGCAGCCATTTTGTTGTCTGATGCACTAAGAATTCAGATAATCAATACACTAAGGAGAATATTCAATTAGCTTTGCGGTCGCGCATGTAAAGTGACAATACGATACTACAACACTGCAGATTTCCCTTCGCAACCCTATGGGGTGCTCACGGAGATCAGCAAAGTTGCGGTAACGGGACTCGAGCAGCCAAGTGTAATCACGGACTGCAAAGCTAATTGAGTATGCCCCAAAGAATGATTAGTTCCCACTACATAGGTTGCATTGCCCTGATTGTGGACACAGTGGGGGTTTTGGGGGCTGAACTTTTGAATATAAACCCTATAAATTCAGTAAGAACTACTGACGTCACAAGAGGATATATTATGTTAGTTCAGCCTATAAAATGGCTGCTACTCCATTGTGATTTTGTTCAAAAAAAGGTTCATCAGTGCCAAAATGTTTTCTAACAAAAACACACTTCCAAATCTACTTTGCATAATTTGTTTGAAATCTGGGTTTCCACCTAGGTTGTAACCGTTCTGCTTTGAATGCTGACAGGAAAGCTCCATGCAACGTCTGCCAGCGTCCCATTCATAAATGCAAAAGCAAAGGTAGAGGGTGTTGCATGCAAATATGGCAACAGCCGTTGCTAAAAAGCCTCAAAATCAGCTGGTTTCACTTTATATTAAATAAGGTAAGGTGCAAAATTTGCACGAAATTACAGCAACCAATCAGCTGTCCAACATGCAGTGTTAGTGATCATGTCCAAGGCCAAAAATTCTCTAAAGCAGGACTTTTTAACCTGTCACAACACATAAAGATGGGTCCCCACAATTATTTTAGCTTAATAATTGTATACTACCAATTAAAAGAAAGAACATACTTTATTTAACAGTTAAATCTGAATAAAACAATAGATATTTCTTACATTCAATACTAAAGTATTGAATCATGGCACTTGAAGCTAAAGCCCAGACTTATGCTGCAGCCACACAGGCCCACATACCAACTGTTGGGATTTCAGCAGGACAGTTCTGATTTTAGTACTCTGTCTCACTCTGGGACATGTTTGTCCCGCGGATGGGAATGTTGGTGGAAGGGAGGTATGTAATGTACAGCCATGTCTCTGGGGGGGCGTGGCCATGCTCCCTTTGCAGCATAACCACGCCCCCCTGCCGGAGACAGACATGTTGGGAACAATGCACATGTCTTACAAATGACCGGACCTATACATGGGGAGCTAAACTGAACCCTATCAATGAATGGCAGGATCTGGTCAGTGTGGTTGGCCGGTGACTTTACACACATGTAGACTTAAAAATTAAATAAAAAATGAACACAGCTGGCTTTTTGTCAGGCTGACTCTTCAACTTGGCCCCACACACTGGAGCAATTTCACTGAAAGTCTCTAATCTGGGATCTGACCTGAAAATCTTAGACAACCTCTGTGAACGACTGAACACTCTCTAACCTACCATAGAAGACGGAACACAAAGCTTCGGCCTGACATATTACCAGTACCTTATGTATCAGAGCATAATTACCAATCTTTAATATCAATAACTTTAATAGTCTCAGGCTCTTTAGGGCGGACCTGTGATTTTTGCTGTCTTTTCTTCCTGGTTAACTCTGTTCTCTTCATCATCTTCATTGTCTTCTTCAAAATCGTCCAGATTTCCTATGTCTGCTTGCTTCATGCTCATCAAGCTTGCAAGGCTTTGCATGTCTTCATCGCTGAAAGAAAACATCAATATTTCTTCTTCGGTGTTTATATGCCCTTAAATGATGGGTCATCCCTATATTACGTTGCTAAATATATTTCACATTAATTTGAAACAAACAAAATGAGAACATGGGAGCAACACAGACTGCACATATATAAAAAACGATGAGGACCACCACAAATGTCCCCTACGCCTAACCTGAATGATGTCTAATATGAACCTTTAATGGTGACTAGCCCTGTCAAATTGACATCCCACCTTGCCCCCTCTCGATCAGAGGTGCATGGATTGAAAGTAGTTTGTTTTTTTTAAAAAAAATGCCCCACAGGTAGAAGGACAAGGTCTGTAAATTATTTAATTACTCCGGCTTCATAAATGTCAGCGTTTAATGTTAATTTCAACCTTACATAGAAGACAAAGAAAAACCAAAACAATTCTAGCAACCCAATTTTGCATGTGCTTAAACCTATACTTTCTAAGAAGCAGTTATTCTACCAAATGGTTACAGAGCAGGGATACATGTGTATTGCAGAATATGCAAGAAAGAAGATTATTACACAGCAGGATTACAGCACTGGCTATTTGCGAAAATGTCTGCTTCTGATGTAGGGGGGGGAAAAAAAAACACCAATTTTTTTGTGTTTTTTTTTTTTTAGAATAATCTATTTCAGAAAGGGAACAAAATAATAATACTCCATCTACATTTTGATGGCTTTGCTCGCTACTTAATGATACATTTTTGTAATTGGCATTCTGTACAATTCACGCTCACTGTGTACTATGGTGTTGCGGATTAACGCTGGACATTGAAATAGACTTTGTATGCCTCCCAAGGAATCTGCACATTTTAATACCCGTGGAGATGATTGCAGGATAGAACACAATTAAATGTTGTCAGGCAACAAAACTGAACTTTTATAATGTGGTAAAGAATAAGAGATAAAAGGAAAAAATAGAGGAGAGAAAAACAACAACACGACTATAGTAAAAAAAATAAAAATTTAGGATAAATCCACAAATCAAAATTTTGCTGCAGGGAGCGAAGAGTTTGTTTCCGCTGCATTATTTCTCCTGGCCCCCGCCCCCAACAAAAAATGGTGTGGGGATTCAATAAATGGTCACAAAATGTCTGTGCTTAGAAGGTGTCATTGGCCTATATTAACATTCCATTAAATGCGCCAGCAGCTGATGATCTAAAGTATCTACAGGAACTAATAATATTCACAAAATAATCACATTTAACACAGCAAGACTCAGCAGATATATACAATAGTAATGCAATAAGACCGCAAAAGCAAACCCGCATAAACACACTTACGTAGCTTTACCCTCTCTGAGAAATATGCAAGACAATGAGAATTGCAGAGTCGCCATCACAACTTTCTTCGACAGGGGCTTGAATTTTAACTTGACATCTGTTTGGGTAGGCATGGGGCTGGCGTATTGTTTCATGTTGATGTTGCTGGTTGCAAGAGCTTTTCGACGACCAGAAGGAGATTCCTATGTAGAAAACACAATAAAATAAATGTAATTTCATCGAAAATCTTTAGAAGGCTTTGAATAAATCAGTGGCCGTTACAGATTAACCTATGTACAAAGGTGTATGGTGTAACTTCCAGAACCAATCTCCTTTAATCAGGCTAGTTCAAGCAAGACTAATTGAAACAGCTCAATGCTTGTTATGTATTATAGTACACCTATTTATCACATGATATTTAATAAATCTAGTAGTTGTAAAGGAACCTCACTTGTCATTTAAATCATCTGTCTCAATGGACACCTTTTATATTTGGAATTGTTGATGTTTCTGCTGCACGGCGGCATAAATAGAGCATAGAATAATGCAGTGTTAATACATCACGCAAACGTGTTTTAAGAGCAATCCAGCTGACTGATACAGAGTGTGAACAAGCAGGTACTCCGGACTTTCACAGCTACTTCCCTTCCAAAACATCGCATGGTCCAAAAAAATCAAGCAGCCCAATGATAGATACAATGTGAAAACAATGTACACATTGAGATATACACTTTGTGGACCGCTTACATCAAAAACACAGCCCGCTCTTTATGCCACTGGACAACCATCCCTGTTTCAAGCTTCTTTTGCCAATCACTATCAAATGAAGCAATTAGCATTTAAAGCCAGGTAGGGGGCAGAATGTACAACCTCTTAAGCATTAATATTTAAATATTAAAAGGGGGATATTTTCTTAAATACATTACAAGGTATAGTGCTACAGATTATCCGATATTCTATTTCTACAAATGTTGTCTGACCAGGTCTGTTTGAATTTGTTGTTCTCCCGAGCCAGACAAGCAGAGATGTGCTCCAATGCGTCCTATGGCCGATGTTACAGTTCAGTCATTACACAGTTAATGAAAACACAAAAGGAGGAAAAAAGAGGGTAGTTTAAATATTTGAAACTGTGAAAGAATATTGGTATATTTGCAGTCTGGCTGGGCCAAGATGCAAAATGTATACTTAACCTCATGTGTCAATCTCCCATTGTCCCATAGATTGTAAGCTTGCGAGCAGGGCCTTCTCACCTCTTTGTCTGTTTTACCCAGTTTGTTTATTAGTTTATTACGTTTGTCCCCAATTGTAAAGCGCTACGGAATATGTTGGCGCTATATAAATAAATGATGATGATGATGATGATGATGGTATATCCCCAACAGCAGGGTCACAGTATGCAAGAAGTCCAGCATGTAGGATTCGGCAAGATTCCATTTCCACCAAACCTTTACAGAGGTCACTCACTACATTATTACTATTAGAACCAAAATGACAGGTGATGAAACACTGCAATATTCATGAACATGTAAATGATTTGTTTGTGTGATTATATGATGAATATTGGTGAATATTACACAAGCAATTTTGAATAAAATATTAACCTGTATTTGTGAGTTATACAGGAATCCTTAGGGACAGTTTTTTGCACATTTTAACAAAAATTCTTGCCATCATAAAACAAAACGTTTTTTTTCCAGTAGAGGTGTTATAACAGAACAGATAGGGCAACTGCCCAGAGCAGCAAGGGGTCCACAGCTTCAGTCCCATCAGACCCAGAAAAGTGTAGAGCTGTTTTATAGGCACAAATCCGGGTCTGCTAACCCCTATAATTTCCGACACAACAGGGTGTGGGTTGGAGTGCCGGTAGTGATGGGGACCAAGAGTTTCAGCTTCTTATCGGTCCACCCAGTCACACCACTCAATGCTGTGTGCAAGGTAGAGGCTGGGGGCCCAGTCCACTCCTCTACCACAAAATGCATGGCATAGAGGATTGTGTTATCTGAGCTTCTACGAGTAGGGGTCTATGCACACCATCACTACACAGGATGGCAGGGACAGAGTGAGTAGTACTGAATCACTATTTTAAAAGAAAAGGTGCTCTCCACATTTTGTGGAACTACACATTCCATCCGGCCAGCAAAGGCCGAATTGTTTTTGACAATATTTGAGGGGCTTCATGATTCATACCAACTACTAGTATACCTAAAATAATGTACAAGATAATACAGTCCCATCCTCTCATAGCAGCTAAGGGAGCCATCAGGTCAGGCTGACCCATTGATACTTCCAAAACCGCTTTAATGGAAATACAATAATGAGTCTGCCCTACGCCACAGGACAGGCTGGAAGTGAACTAGAGAAATTAACTATCTGGTAGGTCTAGTACAGTGATGGCTAACCTGTGACACTGCAGGTGTTGTGAAACTACAAGCCCCAGCATGCTTTGCCAGTAGATAACTAGCTGATAGTTGGCAAAGCATGCTGGGGCTTGTAGTTTCACAAACACCTGGAGTGTCACAGGTTAGCTATCACTCGTCTAGTAGCAAAAGACCACCTTAGCCCTCTGAGCTGCAAGACAGTTGGGAAGTCTCGCTCCACCAAAGTCAGTAATAACTTTTATGCACCTGTAGGTGTACTAATAGTTAGTCTGTTAGGAAACCTGAGGCTGACCAAATACTGTGGAACTACAAGTCTTAGCCAGTCTTATAAGCTAGCAGGACAGGCTGACACACTCTTAGCTGTGTTATGGAACTAAAGAGTCAGTGGGCTCCGAGGCAGTTCAGGAGGGGGATTCTGTACGAGTTCCCCCAAAGGACAGTGCTTCTAAGATCACACCGATCTCTATTCAGCACAGAAGGGTAGAAAGAAGTTGTGTGGCACGACGCATGACATATGTGTACCATCTTGTGAAGACTCACATGTACAGCCCAGGGACACAAATCATTTCAATCCACCACTGTTTTTTTCTGCAGTTCTCCTTACAAAGTTTACCCTCTTTATACACAGTGGGGCATGAGGTCCCCCTATCATGCCTCAGTTAGGTCACTAGACCCTAGTATTTGATAGGTTGCATTAAAAAAAATGCTAGTTCAGTCTCTCGGAGCAATGGCCTCCGCTGAGTGCAGGTCTCACTATAAAATGGGGTCATGTGGTTAAGCCCTTATCATGGGAAGGTATGCACACATAAGAAGAACGCACCCTAACCAATGTCGTACAAGTGAAACCAAACGTTTAATGATGGATGTGGTCTATGCTTGCTAACCGTTTATGAAATGCAAATGAGCCTGAACTACTAGGAAAATACAGAATCTATCTATTGTTTTCTTCTGGTTATGTAATGAGTCCATTTGTGTTAAACAGAAGGAAGAGGTTCTGTAATGTAAACACTTAATAGGATTTTAAACCAGTTTTACAAGTCTGTCATTAGTTCAAATATTAATACAGGGTGAAGAGTTCAATTTGTACAAAAACGAGAACAGCCTGCCATTGTAGGTCACATATGTTGCTCCCCTTTAGACGCAGCCTCAGATGTTGCCTTTGAAGATCTACGTGAAAAGCTGGTCTATTAGAGGCTATGTCATGGAGAGGTAGCTGAACAGGTCAAATGATATCTCCATAAAGTACCAAGAAAGAAACAAAAACAGATTACAATTCTTGTATAATATGTGATGTTATTTCACAGCTTCAAGGTAAATTAAATGTTCCACTTCTCCAAACACCAGCTATGAAGAAACATATACTGTATGCACCACACCCTAATCAGTACAATCTCGGTGCCAGGGAGTTCACATTGAAGACACACCCTTGAACTTAATAGAAAAAAAAAGCATTTAATTAATACAGAGAATGGAATATAACAACATGGCTGCTGCACTGGCATGCCGGCTAACCCTAGTTATATGGACTTCAGATTTTAGTTTCATTGCTGCACTGCTCACATATAGCGGACTGGCATCTTTATAAAGACGTACTGACTGGCAAAACATTTTACGGACAGATTTGTAACCTGTGTTTGTTTTGTTTAACTGATGTGTAAAAACATAATAATTTTACAGTCCATAAATGGTCTACTATAATTAGAAGCAAGGTCTACTCTGAAAATGGAAGCTCCCTCTAAACATGTTCATATAAACACAGAATAATATGTATTGATAAAACGTGCTCTAGAATGGCATACTTATAGCCACATCATCATCTATTTATATAGCGCCACTAATTCCGTAGCGCTGTGCAGTAGGTTTGTGCTGCTGCAAGGCCCAGCATCACTGAGGGCTCAACAACCCGAAGCAGAATTTACATTACAGAAGAAGGGGAAAGTTTCTATATAGTTCAGGACACTATCAGGTTTATAAAAAGACATGATTTGTGTGTAAGCAGTACTGCATTACACAATATGAGCCACTTCACAGTGTCACATTGGGTACATCATTCCAAGCTACCGTAAGTCCCAGACACAAAGATATAAAACTATAATGGATATATTTGCACTGTTCAACAAATGAGATCCGAGACGCACTTGCTGCACGCTCAGTGCTCCTCTGCTTTAGAACTTGGAAAATGTGCTAGAATGAAACCAGCTTAAATATATCCGTTTACACACCTGACAACAATTCCGACGGTCATCACCTATTACTACATTTCGCATAACATACTGTGGACTGTCAGACACATTAACGCAAGATATAAAATGGTTTGGTTTGGGATGGGGGGGGGGGGGGGGCTAAAAAAAAACAACAAAACACATTTGCTTTGGTCATTTAGGGGTAGATTAATCAAAAAATAAAAGTGGAGATTTTACCCATAGCAACTAATCATATTCTAACTATCATATTCTAACTATCATTTAGCCAATACATTCCAGAAAATGATAACTAGAATGTGATTGCTTGTTGTGGAGAACACCTCCACTTTTCCTTTTTATACGATTTAAATAAACCTACCCCTTAATCTTAATTTGTTTTGTGTTTTTTTTTTAGAAAGCATTAGTAACTGTTGTAGTCAACTATAACGAATAACCATATGAATGATTATTGATCAACATCTCTGAAGAGCTGTGTAAAAACTAGATGATGGAACTCCAGTAGCGTATACACATATATACTGATGGAACTCCAGTAGCGTATACACATATATACTGATGGAACTCCAGTAGCGTATACACATATATACTGATGGAACTCCAGTAGCGTATACACATATATACTGATGGAACTCCAGTAGCGTAAACACATATATACTGATGGAACTCCAGTAGCGTAAACACATATATACTGATGGAACTCCAGTAGCGTATACACATATATACTGATGGAACTCCAGTAGCGTATACACATATATACTGATGGAACTCCAGTAGCGTATACACATATATACTGATGGAACTCCAGTAGCGTATACACATATATACTGATGGAACTCCAGTAGCGTATACACATATATACTGATGGAACTCCAGTAGCGTAAACACATATATACTGATGGAACTCCAGTAGCGTATACACATATATACTGATGGAACTCCAGTAGCGTATACACATATATACTGATGGAACTCCAGTAGCGTAAACACATATACACTGATGGAACTCCAGTAGCGTAAACACATATACACTGATGGAACTCCAGTAGCGTATACACATATACACTGATGGAACTCCAGTAGCGTAAACACATATACACTGATGGAACTCCAGTAGCGTATACACATATACACTGATGGAACTCCAGTAGCGTATACACATATATACTGATGGAACTCCAGTAGCGTATACACATATATACTGATGGAACTCCAGTAGCGTATACACATATATACTGATGGAACTCCAGTAGCGTATACACATATATACTGATGGAACTCCAGTAGCGTATACACATATATACTGATGGAACTCCAGTAGCGTATACACATATATACTGATGGAACTCCAGTAGCGTATACACATATATACTGATGGAACTCCAGTAGCGTATACACATATATACTGATGGAACTCCAGTAGCGTATACACATATATACATGCAGTTTTCCTGTTGATACGTAAAAAGTTAGGAATTTCTTAGCAGCACAATCTATGGTAGTCAGTTACTCACAACATTTGATCACAAACTGTGAAGCATTCCTGTTTCATGTGTAACATATGAATAAGATGAACTTTACCCTCTTAGGTGAAACTCAGCCAATGGTATTCCCTGGACCTTAAATTAAGTCATCTGAAAAGTGTCAATAAGAACAATAGGCTGAGCAAGGCTGCCAGTTCACACTCACTGCAAATGTAGTAGAAATGTGTTACTCATCATGCTTAGATGACAACACAATTACCTGTACAGAAGACATGTCATGACCTGCAACACCTCGTGTCTGATTGGAGTCTGACACACAGATTTAGTAAACGACATTCATGTAAAACAGGCTGAGGCATATTTTTGCTCACCGCTGGCTGGCAGTTCATGCTGATATTTGTAGTTCTACAACTGTTGTAGTTCTACAGGCGGCAGACTGGTTAGCATGGCTGCCACATAACGCTGGGACCATTGGTTCGATTCCTCTATGTAATATGGTTGCACTATGCAAAGAAATAAGAACAGCTGGAAAAGCACAGGTTACCACACAGCAACTCTGTTTTAATGAGGTTGTATAAACAATTGTTTTGAGAATATATTCGGAAATGTGTGTGCTATTTAGTAAACCTTAAACGTTGATTTATAATAAAATATTTAAGTGAAAGCAATCTGTGTTTTTATTAGTCTGGTAAAATTATATATAGAAGTCTAGGGAGTCTATTCTGTAATTTATAACTCATGGGAAGTATATATACCTACTTATGTAAAAACAACTGGCAGGGTAAGGGTGCACACAGCACCTCTGTACGAGGGCTACCGATGCCCGTTGCCTTCAGAAATCCTCCCATTTCTACTTCAAGTCATTCCTGTCATTTTGTGATGGTCTATTGTACAAGTCCTGCATGGACACTTTGTGGAAGCAGCACAGATGCAGAAGAACGCGGGACAGAAATTTTCTTGGTTGGCCATAATTATATATGTCGCGTCTATACTACAAAACATAAGTAATTACATATATTTATAAACTATAAGTAATCTATTTGAGAGAAGATTGTGTCTTTATTTGCTATAATAGTCTATTAAATATGGGAGAAATTCATAAGTTAATTATTTGATTTTGGGGTTTGCGTGGAAATAGGTCTTTTATTAAACGCCTAGCCCTGAAGGCTGTTATTAATCTAATGTTGCGGCTGACCAGACTGGGCATGGGGTGTGGGTGGGATGTGTGTTTATTAAAAGAGAATGTTCTTAATTTACTATTGGTGCTGCAGGCAGCGGGGGAATTTTTTGATTTATTAAAGTTTATACTTTTTAAATGTAATATTGTTCTGACCTTCCTGAAATAGTTTCTTAGCATCACAGCATCATTATACAAATTTCCACTCTTTTAAAATGACCATTTAATTATATAATGCCAGAATACTCTGCAGCGCTTACAATTGGGAACAAACAGTAATAAAACCAACAGGAAAGGAGGTGAGAGGGCCCTGCTCATAAGCTTACAATAGGTATTGATTAATTAAATGAAAAATAAAAGGTTAGTATCTATGCAGAATGAGGTTTACATCTAACACAGAACAAAAACAAAACTATCATTGAGAAAGTACTTGTCAGTAGAGCAATGTGTATTTATGTCTCCATCACTGCTCCGTGTCCATTACAACATTCTAGATTTGCAACGGAGCTTGGAGGTCCTATGTTCAACCAGTGCATTAATACCGGCACCCTACGGCCATCAAAGCATCTTTTACAAAGATTAGAGATCACTTTTACTTGTCATGTTAGGAAACAGACAATATGTGAATCCAGTCTTCTTCAAAGGCTTTAGAATTTTCCCACAATGTATTATCTTTTTGGAGAGATGTGACATAAACAAAGAGCTCCCACCTCTAAACATTAAATAGAGCCAGACTGTGAATAGCAGAGGATAATAAAGCAGACAACTCCATCATTTACTTGCATGTAACCAATTCAAGCTTAAAGAAAGGGGCCTTCAGGTTGTCTATATGATCCTCATATTGAAGAGCGTTTGCATTATCAGTTCACTCACTCATTTTCCTTGGAATCAATTCACATGGAGTGGTGTTATGCTGCAAGAGTGTGGAGGCTGCACAATGAGCACATACTTACAGAAACAAATCCTGCATGTGGCATTTGTGTACACAAGAAAGCAAAACAATTGTCTGTAGTCTGAATAACTGTCCTATAGAAATGTGTAGTACAGGCAGCCATACGTAAAGGCTTACTACAATGTCACCGTTTCCTATTTCCCATAGCCCAATATTTATTGTTCCTCTATAAACCCCTATCTACCTCATTTACTTTTCCAATAACAGCTACTGATAGGTACCTGTAACTGCCCAAGCTGCCCTTTAGTTTCTGTCAAACAGCAATACCTGCACACCACTGAGGTATAACATTGCTGACCTCAACACCACATCATACCCGATGTTAGCGAAATTAACCTGCCAGTGCCAACCAATGTTGGCTCTGTCAGTTTCATCTGTGTTTATCAGAGAAGCCACCCATATAAATAAATGCACTTTCATCATTAGGAAATGAATGGTCAAAAATTCTTAGCCAACCCACAAAATGTCTGCCTCCTATCATCGCCATTTATCCTCATCATTTATTTATATAGCGCCACTGATTCTGCAGCGCTGTACAGAGAACTCATTCACATCAGTCCCTGCCCCATTGGGGCTTCTAGTCTAAATTCCCCATCATACACACAGACACAGACAGACACACAGACTAGGGTCAATTTGTTAGCAGCCAATTGACCTACCAGTATGTTTTTGGAGTGTGGGAGGAAACCGGAGCACCCGGAGGAAACCCACGCAAACACAGGGAGAACATACAAACTCCTCACAGATAAGGCCATGGTCGGGAATTGAACTCATGACCCCAGTGCTGTAAGGCAGAAGTGCTAACCACTTAGCCACCATGCTGCCCTAATGTAAGGATGTGTAAGGATAGCGGTGTACATTATACCAAGCGGATTTAACAGTACATTTGTCAGGATATTGATGGTGGCATTTGCTGTAGATGATATTTTCTTCATTTGTGTTAATCAGAAAAGGACCAGGTAAAATTATTAAGCTATGATAAAAACAAACTGATATACCTTCCCCAAGGAGGCAGATCAATCATTAATGCAGCAGCTACGCTGATTATATTGTAAGAGGCTGATAGGTGATCAAAACGTTTATTAAAATACTTCTAGGACAGCGAAACACTGTATAACCGCAGTGGGACTATCGTGTGTTTCGTTCCATCGCTGTTGCGTCAAAATACATCAGAAGGATGTCATTATCAAACACAAGATAGGTTGTGTTCATATGGACATTCAGCAGCAGAGTAAACACATCTTCTCAGAAAATTTCCATGTCAAATAGAGCGAACTGTGATGGGACTGATGCTTTACTTCTCATAGCACGGCCTAAAATATATGAATACACCCAGGACGTATTGTATAATACATGAATAGCGTGCTAGCACGGATTCTGGCAGAGGAGAACACTTCAAGAAGCTACTCTATAGAATTCCATTACTCAGCAGTTTAGATGTAGGAGCTCATTTCAGCTGTATACTTCTAAACATTACACATTCACAGAGCATTGTTTGACACAGTGCCATGATGATGATAAATTGCAACCTACAGCACAAATAATTCCACCAATGGATTAACATTTCAGAGGCTGAGCCACAGATTATGTGTGTGGGGATCTTGAATTTCATCAGCCCCCTTGGCACAATAGGTTTATTCTTCCCGTTTTCCTCTATTCTCTCATGAAGGGTCAGGGAAGCTTAGCCCGGCTGTTGCATTCATTTCATCTCTACATTAACCGGATACTTTACCATCCATATTTTTGTGTTACTTACGTGCACATGCTGCTAGCACTGTAATACAATTATCCGGAAATTGCATGCAACAAAACCAAAGGCTGCCATCTAAAGGACTCAAACAGTATGACTTTTCAAAGTAGCTTAGCTGCTCATACAAAACTATTTTTTTTATTTTTAGAAGTTTTTGTTTTTCCAGCTTTTCCCTCTTGCTGTTATTTTACTTACTTTGTACTCCTTATGTTTGATAATGAAGTCTGCATTTGGAATTGTAAACACATGTGAAGAGGTTTGCTTATTTCCTACATTGTTAAAAGTTCTCTGGTCACCTGCCCTGCACACATTTTGTTAGAAATGTGCGGTACCAGATGTAATTAAATTATTGAACCAATAAGTTTCTGAACATTTGCATTTAAACCCATTGGCTTAGGTACAATGATGCTTCAGTTAAAGATTCCAAAAATGCATTGTTTTTTAAAATCTCTAATATGTCAATGTAAACGAGTTCTAATATTGACAGTACAATATTCATTGTACCAAGACATTTGGGAATTGTTTTCAAACATTATTAAACAAATTTGTTTTTAGTGAATATTTTTCAAACAATAGCTTCAGTTAATAGTATATATTTATAGAAAGTCAATAATGACGGGCAGGCTGACAGGAGGGAGTACATATGTGCAATTATCACATAGTTCATTAGAATAATGCAGAAGTCACAAGACAGAAAATGATCAGGCACATTTTTAATATGCTCTGTACAATGACAAGTGAAAACGAAAGAACACCCTTTCAAATATGTGTTTTTAAATATGGGGACAAAATAAGAACCACCCCCAATCCACCCAAACGCAGCACGATCAATCCAAAAGCCTGTTTTGGGGGTGGAGCTCCATCCATTTTCTCACAAGACTGGTCCCTTTCGAGGACCACAATTCGTACAGTTCAGATATTGTATATAAATGCAGAACCTGGCGTTAGAATGGACAGCCCCTCCCCTTCTATGCCCCTCCCATCTTGCACCATCCGCCATATTTCATATAACAAAGTCCAAAAGACAGGCGTAACAGAAATACCTAGAACGTAATACAACCAAAACGTCAGAGCAAATGGGACATTGCGCTGTGTCCCCCAATGGAGTCAGCGAAACAAATTTTACGGCGATTAAAAAATCCTCTTTTCTCTTTCCTGCCACTGGGAGACACTGCGATCATGGGGACATTCTTCTAAGGGTGGGATTGCTCTGAGACAGCTTCACATAAAACCTTGCGCCCAAGGCTAGCATCCTGAGATCTAAAACCCTAAAATTTGTAGAATTTGTAAGAAGTGTGGACAGACGACCATGTAGTGGCCCGGGCACAACTGGCCGAGGAATCATGATGCACCACTCATGAAGCCCTGGTTGAATGGGCCTACAAGCCAGCAGGCGTCGGTCTATCCGCTTCAATGTAAGCCAGGCGTATAGTGGATCTTATCTAGTGAGCAATAGATTGCTTGGATAAGGATCACACTTGTGTGCATCATACTGAAAAGGTAATTAATCTCCAAAACTGAAGCAGTACTGTCCACACAGCATTTGAGGGCCGGACCACATCCAGGTGTTTGGGCTTAATGCACAAAATAATTTTTAGACAAAACTTAAATAGTATTTACAGGTTGTATTGCAGCTTGGACACCTGGCAAAATGTGCGGCCATCTATCTGACAAGTGAAGCTTGGCTAATATTTGATCATGATACAGGACAATGACCCTGAGCACACCAGCAAATGTATAAAGGAAAGGCTGAAAAAGATGAAGAAGAATAAAGGGGTTGGAATGGCGAAAATCCAAACCTCAAACCCATCGATGCGCTGTGGCAGGTCCTTGCATTCCCAAAAATAGAGACGCAAATGGAATAGACACTGCAAAAGGCGCAGTCTGAACTAGCAGAGGTCGGGCTTAATTCTATACTTTTAATGAAAAATATTTTGCACTTTTCTGTGGTACTTTAGTGGAGAAATGTATTTCTAGGTGCAAAAACGTCACTCACACACACATAAGTGACACATGTAATAAAGGCAATTCCAATAACCTTTCCTCTTATGAATAGTTCAAGACATAAGCAAAGCTAAACCAGCAGTATATTTAGGGGGGGGGAATGAAAAGTTTAATTCAGTGCAAAAAGGTAATTCTAAAGGGAGAGGTGGATGTGACAATTACACATTTTCACAGCGTGTTTCTCTCAAAAATAGGTGCACTTCTAGTTAACAAGAACCATTCAAAATGTAAATTATATTCAAAAGGTTATTAGCATACACCTTTCAGCAATGAAAAGGATTTTGCTTAACCCCAAACAAAAATTAGCTCTTCTTGTAGGATCTCCTTCAAGTTTCATTGTTGACTCCTACTGGGATAGACAATGCCCGCAATAGAACTTTCAAAATATCTGCAGGATCTTATTGTTGAAAGGTACCAATCAGGAGATGGGTATACAAGAAGGCATTACATGTATCATAGAATACTGTGAAGAATGTGTGGTGCATCAGGGGCGTTGTCAAGATCAAGACGTCTCTCCAAAGTTGATGACAGGACAAGGAGAAACTGCATCAGGGTGGCTACAAAGAGGCCCACGGACATATTAAGGGAGCTGCTGGAATGTCTGGTCACTTCATGCATAAGACCACAATCTCCTGCATTCTGCACATGTCTGGTCTATGCGGTATGGTGGCAAAATAGAAGGCATTCCTCACAAAAAGGGAACAAGCCAGTCTAAGTTTCCCCCCAAAAAAAAAATACATTCACCCCAAATCAGGTAGGAAAAGGTCCTATGGCCTTATGAGACAAAAGGCTGAACATTCTGGCCTTAATTTTAACAGATATGTTTGGTGCAATGATAACAACTCATCACCCAAAGTACACCATACCAAATGTGAAGCAAGGTGGTGCCAACATCATGCTCTTCAGCTGGCCTCTAGACCAGATATAGCTAGCATATAATGAATACCTGCGAAAATCAGGATAGTCACCTTTCAATATCACAACAATCCAAAGTACACATCCAAGTCAACCAAGGAATGGCTTCAGAAAAGTAAGATCAAAGTGTTGGACTAACTCAATCAAAGCCCAGACCTCTGTTGCATTGAAATTCTGTGGAACGATTTTAATAGGGCTGTGCCTCACAATTTGATGAACCTTGAACTTTTGCAAAGAAGATGGGATAGAATTGCAAAGTTTAGGTGTGTGAAGTTGGTAAAAACCTCTAAGAAAAGACCCCCTGCTATAATAAAAGCAAAAGGTAGCTCCACAAGATATTAATTTGGGGATTGTGCACACTTATGCGTCCAGGGTATTGGTTCTGTTTACATCTGCAATTAATAAGGATAGAATTATATAGAAGCAACAGATTTATTATCATGTTTCCGTCATTTGGCTTGATGTCACTATTTGTGGGGCACTCTACTATTGTTCTATAGTTGATTATTTCCTATTCAGAGTGGCTTTAATATATTTATTTGGATAAAACCCTTCTAATTTTGATGTGTAGACAGCATTTTACACTAGTTTTGCTTGGGTTTTTGAAACACACCAAATTGGAGTTTAACTGTATATTAGACATATTTAAAATAGAAAAAGGGACTTGGAAGATAAATATTTCAAATAATTTGAATAAAAAAATACGATGTAAAATACACAAACGAATAAGAGCATAATAGCTCCGACAGATATGTGATGCATATGACAAATCAGTTCATATGGCACATCAAGAATATAAAGCAACATAGTCTGAGAAAGCATAGTATAGCTGTGTGAAACAGTTATTTTTGCTTTTTCTACAGTCACCCCACACTGTGAATAATAAATTGGCTTTAATACATTATGTTACCAGTATCTACTATGCAGATGTGATGAGCCATGGTTTATAACCTTGCTGAACTGTTATATGTGGATAAAAAATAACCACTATTGTCGTTATACAAAGTATTTTTGTGGCATTGTTATTTACACCTCCCAGTGACGATGTGTGGCCCCGCTAGGACCCAGAGGAGACAACAGAAATGGTTGCTTAGCAACATAAGCCTTGTATGAGCTGAGGAGATGAGAGTGACAGTGACCAGGGGTGGAGGGGAGGTGGTCCTGGAATCTCCCAGTGACCTGGGGTGGAGGGGAGGTGGTCCTGGGATCTCCCAGTGACCTGGGGTGGAGGGGAGGTGGTCCTGGGATCTCCCAGTGACCTGGGGTGGAGGGGAGGATGTCCTGGGATCTCCCAGTGACCTGGGGTGGAGGGGAGGATGTCCTGGGAACTCCCAGCAATCTGGGGAGCAGGTCCATGTCCTGTTGCCATGAGAGGTCAAAGTACATCATGACAGAGAGAATATGAGTGATATGAGACAGATCTGATGAGAAATTACTTCAATGTGGCTGTATGACAGAGAGGAGAGGTTAGACAGGGGGAATATACCGTACTAGACGAGAACTGTATGACAGAGGCACAGCATCTGACTGAGTGAACCCAGAGAAATCCTGCTGGGAGTAGAGAGGCAGCAAACATGTGATGTGCCGCCCCCCCCCTCCCCCACACACACAGAGGAGGGGTGAGGGAAACACTGCTGAGAGAGATGGATGTACACGGAGGCGACATTTTAACTATGACTGTCCTATTACCATATCTGTTAAACCGTTAAGATCCATGGAGGAGGAGAAAGCGACCTTTATACAATTGATTTACTATTGTAACCATTTAAGAATGTACTAGAGTGAAGCAGTATAAATAAGAAGATTTTTGCACTTACGTTAAATCTCTCTCTCAGATTCCATCTGGGGGACACTGCTACCATGGGGTTGTATGAGGGAGCATGAAGTTGGCACTTAAATAGTTAACAACTAAGTTTGCTGCTGACTCCTCCCCTCTGCAATCCCACAGACCTCAGTAATACTAAAGTCCCAAGAAAGGGCTCAACAACACAACTAACTGTAGAACAGCAAAAGGGAGGGAACGCAGTGTCCCCCAGATGGAATCTGAGAAAGATTTAACGCAAGTACAAAAATCTTCTTTTCTCCTTCATCCACTCTGGGGGACACTGCTACCATGGGGACCTTCTAAAGTAGCCCCTAAGGGAGAGAATTCTCTGCTCTACTACCCCGCAAAACACTGCGGCCGAAACTGGCGTCCGCAGACGCAAAAACGTTGAACTGGCAAAACCTCGTAAAGGTATGAACTGAGGACCAGGTCGCCACCCTACCAAGCTGCTCTGCAGATGCTCCATGGCGAGCAGCCCAGGAAGCCCCCACCGCACAGGTCGAGTGCACCGTAAGAACTTGAGGCACAGGTAGATTTCTACACACATAAGCAAGCTTAATCATAGATCTGATCCGACGAGCAATGGTCTGCTTAGTGGACGGCCAACCTCTCCAATGAAATTCGCAAAGAACAAAAAGGGTCAGTCCTGCAACCAGCAGAAGTCCTGTCCACATAAACCCGTAAAGCCCGGACCACGTGCAGACTAACAGAGGAAGAAGGCCCAGAAGGAGCAATCCTTTCTCTAAAGGCCGGAACCACCATCTCATGATTTAAATAAAAAAACAGAAACCACCCTAGGCAAGACAGTAGGTACAGTCCTACGAACCGTCCTATTCTCATGAAACACCAGATAAAGACCCCTACGGGACAAGGCTCCAAGCTCAGACACACGTTGAGTAGATGCAATGGCCAGCAAAAACATCACCTTCCACGTCGAGAAACGCAGATTAGCCGACTCCAGGGAATTGAATGGAGGCCGCTGAAGAACCTCAATAATTAAGTTCAAATCCCACGGGGCCAACAGAGGAACGTTGGGAGGCTGAACATGAATAACCCCTTGAAGGAAAATACAAACATCAGGGAGGAAAGCCAACTGGCGCTGAAAGAAAATAGAAAGCGCAGAGACCTGAACCTTCAAAGAACTCAGTCTTAGTGCCATCTCTAACCCATCCTGAAGAAAGACCAGAAAACGGCTAATCTGAAAAAGGTAGGGTTATGACACTTCTTCCCTACAGTACATAGCCAAGATCTATCACAAGGTGTGGAGGATCCAATACCGGCTTCTGAGCCTTTATGAGGGTCTCCACTACCCTGGAAGAGAACCTCCTAGACCAGGCCTGTCCAACCTGCGGCCCTCCAGGTGTTGTGAAACTACAAGCCCCAGCATGCTTTGCCAGTAGACAACCTGTTGATAGCTGGAAGGGCATGCTGGGACTTGTAGTTTCACAAACATCTGGAGGGCCGCAGGTTGGACAGGCCTGTCCTAGACCATCAGAGGTTGGCTTCAACAGCCACGCAATTAAAGCCAGCCGCAGCAAGTGCGGATGGTGTAAAAGGTTCTTGACTGAAAAGATCGGGCCTGAGAGGAAAAGCCCAGCCTGACCCTTCCACTAGAAGCAAGATGTTGGCGAATCAGAGCCAACCGAGCCAATTCGGTGTCACCAGAATGATCGGAAAACTTTCCAACAGTAAACGTCTTAGTACGCAAGGAATCGTCGTAATTTGGTGGAAAGTGATATCCTAAACAGGAGTCCAACCTCATGGACATTACCTCCACAGCCAGAGAAACTCTGGTTCTTGCGCAGAATCTTGGAACCTAGTAATTGTGTCTGGTTGCCATCAGATCCAGATCTGGCAGACCCATTTCCAAACTAACTCCTGAAACACCTGACGATGCAGTTGCCATTCTCCTGGAAGGATTGCATGCTTGCTGAGATAATCCGCTTCTAAACACTGCCGAAAATCGCTGGAACAAATTTCTCCACCCACAAGAAGACCTGTTCCGCTACCTGCACTTCTTGTTCCCCCTTGGCAATTTACATATGCCACTGCAGTGACAATGAAGGATTGGAGGTGGACTGGTTTTCCTTGAAGGAGAGACTGAGCTCCCTGGAGGACTAACAGCATGGCTCTTAGCTCGAGAACATCTATGGGCCAAAGCGCCTCCCTGTCTTTCCAAAGACCCTGGAGACTAAGCTGGAGAACAACAGCTCCCCAGCTCTTCAGACTAGCATTTGTGGTCACCAGAATCCAAGACCACAGGACAAAAGATTGGCCCATCATCAGAAGCTCTTGAACTAGCCACCATTTCAGAGGTTGACAAGTCTCCCTGGAGAGTCTGATTCGTTGGGTCACCAGATGAAAAAGGGGGACACGATCAATGTCTTTGTAGATTCCACTAGAACGTGCGAGAGTGCAAACAACCGTATGGGAGGATTTGGAACATAGATACCATCAACCTTAGAATCCCCATGCCCAAGCGCATTGAAGGACCAGGGTGACTCAGGATTAACCATACAGAGAGTTGCAGGGATCTGTAGAGAAGGTTCTGGAAAAAGAACTTCTGAAAAGTGGTGTCCTTTATTAATCCTAGAAACCTCATCCTCTGTGACGGCATCAACTGGAATAATTGATTATTCAACCGTGTTGCTCCAGAATTCGAATAGACAGGGTCAGATGCTACTAGAGAAAAGGACCTGATAAGTCTTTGAGGAGAAAATAGTCCAAATGCTGAATAATGTTCTCTCCCAAGGCACGTAAACATTCTGCAATTACCGCCATAACCTTTGTGAAAATTCTCTGGGCTGTGAAAAGCCAACGGGGAAAGCCCTGAATTGATAATGGGAGCTTTCTACTGTAAAAACAAAGGACCGATCCCATGTGAAACTTGTCTACTCGTAGATGTTGGTTTAGCCCCTTGAGGTTTAGAACTGATCGAAATGAACCGTCCTGTTTGGGCACCAAAAACAGGTTTGAATAAAGCCCCCGTGTTTCTGCCACTCTGGACATGATCCCCAAGTTTCAAATATCTTAGGTGTACGCCGTCCACTGATATTTGAATAATTGTAGGTGACCCCCTACATCCACAGTCGCAAGGAGAGGAAGGTCCCATCATGCGGATTAGTATTTTTTTTATTTTATTTTTTTATTTTAAAATCTTGGGATTCGGACATCTTCTCGAGTAAGCATCTCTACCAGTTTGCAACTGTCCTCAAAATGCAAGGAGATTACCTCTATTGGCGGGCTGAACTTACTAGTTCACAAGAAAGGATTTCCAAAAAGACCCAAAACATGTAGTTTGTGATTTAGGGGAATTCACCGGCAGTAAAGTACCTTTACCTCGGGTTGCTTGGCTAATCATACTACCAAACACAATCCTGTGTCAATATAACAGAATAATCCACACAATAGAAGAATCTCAACAATAAGTTGATAACTATGTGAAGAAATTAGTAAATATTCTACAGAAATATATTTGTACAGATATGTGTAAGGCAAAACTGATGTAAGGTACTCATCCCTCCAGAACCATGGCTAGGGCAGATTACCCGCAGAAAGAAAGCAACCTGTCAGAGAGACACAGTCTACTGCTGATAGAGAGCAGCCTGTCAGTTACACACAGTATATACTACTGATAGAGAGCAGCCTGTCAGTCACACACAGTATATAGTGCTGATCAGTAGCAGTGATACCTGTAGTACCCACAGATAGAGAGCAGCCTGTCAGTCACACACAGTATATACTACTGATAGAGAGCAGCCTGTCAGTCACACACAGTATATAGTGCTGATCAGTAGCAGTGATACCTGTAGTACCCACAGATAGAGAGCAGCCTGTCAGTCACACACAGTATATACTACTGATAGAGAGCAGCCTGTCAGTCACACAGTATATAGTGCTGATCAGTAGCAGTGATACCTGTAGTACCCACAGATAGAGAGCAGCCTGTCAGTCACACACAGTATATACTGCTGATCAGTGCTTGTGAAGTAAAACTGATCAGGAGCTTCTTCAACTGTCTACTGTCCAGTTCCGTGAATTGGCTTCAAGGAAGAGACCAATCTGTGAAGGGGGAGCAGTCCTATAGGAAAATAACATGCTCCTTCTCAGTTTTTATATGTTATTATTTAAAAGGAAACAGACAGGCCATAAACAATCACATCACAGAGATAATAGTATAACCACTTTTGTTTTGACCCTGGCTAATGCCTTAATAAAATTATGTCTCATAATCACTGACTGAACACTCATGTAAAATACTGTCTCCACTAACTTTAGATCCCTTTATAATAAAACTCTAAACTGTAGGTAGATTTTTATATATACATATATATATATATACAGTTTTCTCTCTATTACCACAAGGAACCTCATTAACTAGTTATTCCTATACTTCGCTGCTGAGGACAGTGTCACACTGAGCACAAACGGCCCCCTGGTCTCTTTGCCCCACAGATAATTGGTCAGGTATTTTGAACAGGTATAAAATTCTGCACAAGAATTCTTGTTCTTATCAGACATTATATTTCTTTTTTTTCTTTTTTAAGAAATATTAGGCAACATTCACAGATAAAAATACAGTAAAATAATTACTAGTTCTGACTCTGGCTAATAGCCTCAAAACAGTAATATAAATATCTGTGGTAATAATAATGTAAAAGTGGAAGATATTGTATAAAATCACCTAAGTGCAGAAAGAGTCTAGTTATAACCCTATATGCCCTTTGTAAGTGTATGTATGTATGTATGTATGTATGTATGTATGTATGTGTGTGTGTGTGTGTGTGTGTGTGTGTGTGTGTGTGTATGTATATATATATATATATATATATATATATATATATATATATATATATATATATATATATATATATATATATATATATATATATACGCACACACATATATATATATAAAACTCTGCTGACTTATATCATAAACAACTTTCCCCACTGCGGTACTTAGTGCAATTGTCAATGAAGGGGATCCAGCAGCTGTTGGATTCTCCATTATTTCAGTCAGGAGTCCCCTGAGGTAAACTCTGGCTGAATTTTCCCACCTTTGGAGTGAACCAATCAGAGGGGGGGGGTCTCCTTTACACTACCAGCACTGGTGTTTTTTTTTTCTTTTTTTTAATATATATCCCCTATGTGGTACTTAGCTGACACAAGGAGGAATTGTGAGGAGAAGCCAGCAGCAGTAGAAGTCTCTGAGGTGCCTCTGAAGTCCGACAGCAATGACAGGAGAAGGTGCAAATATCTCCCACTCCGGAGCATACCACTGGACAGCCGAGAATCTCTCACTCACTCCCCGCTGTCTGATGGTTCAAACGCCCATAGGAAGCCTTTATCAGCTCAGGCTGCCACACTGCATTGTGCTCCTGTATAAATGCCCATTTGGAATCCTTCCTAGGGCTCTATGAGATCCAAGTCCCCCCTCCGCCTCAGCGGGGGACTTGGTATCTCCCAGTATGTCTGGTCCTCGGACAGAGTTTGACACTCTGCCTGTGGCAGCGCCGGACCAGTCGTGACAGTGCAGTGACAGTCGTTTAGCGCTGTCACTGCTCTTGATCAATAAACACCACACTGAGCTGTGCGGTCTTTCTTTTATAAATATTCTTCTTCTATTTTTTTAAAGTACAACGGAGCCTTGCTGCATTTTGAAACTTGTGAGGAAAAAAATGTTAAATACATCAATCCTCACCTACACTCATACCAATAATCTAATAAAAATAATAAAATCTAAACCTAAGCAGCAAGTACTGCTAAGCAGTACTAAACACAGCACAACTCCTTGGGCACTTAAACAAAACTGAGGTCTGTGGGATTGCAGAGGGGAGGAGTCAGCAGCAAACTTAGTTGCCAACTCCATGCGCCCTCATACAACCCCATGGTAGCAGTGTCCCCCAGAGTGAATGAAGTAGAAAGTTTATATTTTGCAATATAGAGATGGTCTGGCGCTCAGCTTACTGCGACAATTATTGCACTGCACCACCACACAACACCACCCGTGTCCACATATAACAGACATTGCTGTAAAATCAGAATGTGTGGGGACCCTTCGGCCACATCCAAGAGCTAGCCAGGGAAGGGGAAAGTGCATTACCCACCTATGGACCCCCTTCTTCCCACGGTTACATTTAATTTACTTAAAAGTTAATAAATGGACATTGTAAAGAAAAAAAAATTGTTAAAGATCTTAAAATATTTCACAGTGCTGTACAGGAAACACTATATAGCGAACTACTTGTGACACACAGATAATTCTACAGAAACCACAAAGACTATGAGAAACTTTTCTCAACGGGCAACTGCGGTAAAGCAAAGTGCTCCGATTCTTTCAAACAGTGCATTCTTATATTTATCCACTAGATGGCAGCATCTGGAATGTTAGAATTCTTTATTTGCAGCATGTATGAAGGCTAGTTTGGTTGCTGCTATTATTTAAAAATGACCTACCCACCTAGTGCAAGTTACTCAATATAATGAAACTAAAACAGCTAGCAACATTCTCAGTTAAAAATATGGAAAACCAGGGACATTATTGAAGGGTATTACATTCAATCTATCTGAGCCCAAAATGACTGACTAGCACAATATAATATAATAAAATGCTTGCAAATTGGTATAGAACAAGACTACAGCCAATGTCAGAGTTTCCAAAACTTTAAATTTTAAACTGTAACAGTGCACATTTTACATTTAGCAGTCTTAACAAGCTTATAAAACTTAATACAAAATAACTAACTATGGAAAGGGGGAGCACTGTAGCCCCCAGTTTGTTTTCACTGTTACAGATGTTTCTAAGGAAAGTCAGTTACTCACAAGCTATTTGTCAAAATACAGCAATAGCCAGCGTTTACAAGAGGAGACCAAGTACAAGGAGATAGTAAGTTGTAGCAGCCAATGTAATGATTTATTTTTTTAGATAATGCCATTTAAAAAACAGTAATCCTACATAAGACTTTTTTCTTGTTTAAATAGTAAATAGCAAGAGTACATTTTAAGCATGCATTTTTAAGTGAAGTGAAACAAAAACGTGAGTTATTTTTTTTCGCCACCACTAGATGGTGCTATTATGTCAGCTAATGTGAACTGAATTAACAGTAGATTCATTAAACAAATTAAAGGGAAATAATTGAAATATAAAATGTATCAACATCCTAATATTCAGGCCGCAGAGTATCAAATTTTGGTAAAAGATGAATGTCAAAATATCTGGAACCACATTCTGTTTTCCAACTAGTACTTAAAAATTGACAAATCTGATTGTAATATTCTTATCAACAGTACCAAGACCCTTTTCTACAGAATAAAAAACAAAAAACAAACAGAAAAAAAACAAAACATCTTCATAAAGTTGTGTATATAATCTCCATCTCTATATATCTATATCTATTCACATTAATATATTCACATTATTACCCATAGAGCATAGTGAATTATTAGTATACTAGGGAATAATGTGCACTATAAAGGGCTGCTCAGTGACACAGTGGTTAGCATTGCTGCCTGACAGTGCTGGGGTCATAGGTAGGATTACGTCTAGGGCCTATGCGTGTGTGGAGTTTGTATGTTCTCCCTGTGTATGCGTGGGCTTCCTTGGGGTCTTCCTCAGGTTAATTGGCCGTGGACACTCTCCCTGCCTGTCTCTGCCGAACGGACCTACACATGGTGTGCAGCCGCCGGCAGCGACCCCCCCGATCACCCCTTCCTGGATCCGCCACTGTGAGGCAGAGACTAATGTAAAGGATTACATATTATCTGTACAGTGCTGTGTAATATGGTACTAAATCAGTTAGAGACAGAAAAAAAGTGCACCGCACAGTTAGGTACATGAATGTAAAGCAGACTCATCAGGCCTGATTCATTAAGGAAAGTTAAGCAAAAGAAAGTAAGTAAGGCAAAACCATGTTGCATTGAAGGGGGAGGTAAATTTAAAAAGTGATGGCAGATTTATATTTGGGATAGGGCATGTCCTCAATCAACTTTAAATTTCAGTGTAGAAAAAAGCAAAGTATTTGTGTGCTACATGAAAAAAGCGACAGTATTTTCCTTATGTGCAAAATAGGCTAATTTGCATCCCTTGCACTGCAACATGGTTTTGTCCAGAAAACTTAAGAAAACTTACTCAAATTCTTAATGATTCAGGCCAATCATCTCTACATGTGGAGAGAGAAAAGCCCAGTGTGTGTAACAGCGGCATCCTACAGCACCTTTCATTTGAGAGGATGGTTTGCTATACAGTGTGCGACCTTAACCCATCAATTACTGGAGTGATGCTCATAGTGGTATCTCTATTTTCTCACAGTGGCCTAGTGGTTAGCACATCTGCCTCACAGCACTGGGGTCATGAGTTCAATTCCCGACCATGGCCTTATCTGTGTGGAGTTTGTATGTTCTCCCTGTGTTTGCATGGGTTTCCTCCGGGTGCTCCGGTTTCCTCCCACACTCCAAAAACATACTGGTAGGTTAATTGGCTGCAATCAAAAAAATTGACCCTAGTCTCTCCCTCTCTGTCTCTCTGTCTGTCTGTCTGTGTGTGAGTGTGTGCCTATAGTAGGAAATTTAGACTGTAAGCTCCAATGGGGCAGGGACTGATGTGAATGAGTTCTCTGTACAGTGCTGCGGAATTAGTGGCGCTATATAAATAAATGATGATGATGATGATAGTGGTATCTCTATTTTCTCACTATTTACCAGGCCTTTGTACCACCCTCCTGCTCTGTGGGAGCATTTACATAATCACTTGTACAGGTCACCTGCCAGCATCTAATCTAACCGTTCCATTACTTGTCTCCTCATCAGATAATAAACTGAAATAGGCAGGATCTTATGTGCGACTTGTTTCAGTGTATTATAACCATTTATCATGTGTATATTATTGTAGTGATAAATGAGGAATCATAGTTAAAGATGTATAAACTATAACAAAACTGAGGTGATTATGTCAAAATGTTATTTAATTTCTCACAATTGTATCATGGTTAGTTGAGTGGCAGTATTGTGTGTGTATGTGTAAAAAAGGAGATCATTTCTCATTTTTAAACTACCCTCCTTCCTACAGCAAACCCTATGCTGGGCAGACGTCCTGCAGAAGAAAGGGTTTTGTCACTCAAGTAGGCTGCCAGCCAAGTAGTCACCCTCAAGTAGGCTGTCACCCAAGTCACAGGGTCCCATCAGATAACTCTCTAGACCAGTGGTTCCCAAACTTTTGCAGTTCGCGGCACCCTTAGAGTCTCCATAATTTTTTCAAGGCACCCCTCCAAAATAATTACAGAGCAGTCCTGTTTTATAAGTAGTTGGGTCAAAAAAACATAATAAGTATTTAGGTCAGGACAGAAATACTTATTTAGTTGTATGCAAAAATAATACGCATAGATCCAAGGAAAAAATAATATTTTTGTATATTTTTTTCAATTATATTTCTGTCAAAGAATAATTGACAACTAACTCACACTGTGACCTCCTTCATCTCCACACACTCTGCCCCCTCTCACGCTGCCCCGTCTGCCCTCTCACTCTGCCCTCTCTCATGCTGCCCCTCTGCCCTCTCACGCTGCCTCCTCTCACACTGCCCTCTCTCACGTTGCCCCTATGCCCTCTCTCACGCTGCCTCATCTCACTCTGCCCCTCTGCCATCTCTCACGCTTCTGCCTCTCACCCTGCCCCTCTGCTCTCTCTCACGCTGCCCAGTCTGCCCTCTCACTCTGCCCTCTCTCATGCTGCCCCTCTGCCCTCTCACGCTGGCACTCTGCCCTCTCTCACGCTGCCTCCTCTCACACTGCCCTCTCTCACGTTGCCCCTCTGCCCTCTCTCACGCTTCTGCCTCTCACCCTGCCCCTCTGCTCTCTCTCACGCTGCCCAGTCTGCCCTCTCACTCTGCCCTCTCTCATGCTGCCCCTCTGCCCTCTCACGCTGGCACTCTGCCCTCTCTCACGCTGCCTCCTCTCACTCTGCCCTCTCTTACGCTGCCCCATCTGCCCTCTCACTCTGCCCTCTCTTACGCTGCCCCATCTGCCCTCTCACTCTGCCCTCTCTCACGCTGCCACTCTGCCCTCTCTCACGCTGCCTCCTCTCACTCTGCCCCTCTGACCTCTCTCACGCTGCCTCCTCTCACTCTGCCCCTCTGCCCTCTCTCATGCTGCCCCCTCTCACACTGCCCCTCTGCCCTCTCTCACGCTACCTCCTCTCACGCTGCCCCTCTGACCTCTCTCACGCTGCCTCCTCTCACGCTGCCACTCTGCCCTCTCTCACGCTGCCTCCTCTCACTCTGCCCCTCTGACCTCTCTCACGCTGCCTCCTCTCACGCTGCCCCTCTGCCCTCTCTCACGCTGCCTCATCTTACGCTGCCCCTCTGCCCTCTCTCACGCTGCCTCATCTCATGCTGCCCCTTTGCCCTCTCTCAGGCTGCCTCCTCTCACGCTGCCCCTCTGCCCTCTCTCACGCTGACCCTCTGCCCTCTCTCACGCTGACCCTCTGCCCTCTCTCACGCTGCCCCTCTGCCCTCTCTCACGCTGCCCCTCTATCCTCTCTCACGCTGCCCCTCTATCCTCTCTCACGCTGCACTCTCTCTGCCCTCTCACGCTGCCCTTTCACTCTGTCCCCGCTGCCCCCTTCTCACTCTGCCCCCCCTCTCACTTTGCCCCTGCCACTCTGCCACCCTCTCTCACTCTGCCACCACTCTCACTCTGCCACTCACTCTGCCCCTTTCTCTATGCTTCTCTCTCACTTGGCCGCCACTCTGACCCCCCCCCTTAGCCACTCTGACCCCCCCCCTTAGCCACTCTGACCCCCCCCCTTAGCCACTCTGACCCCCCCCCCTTAGCCACTCTGACCCCCCCCCTTAGCCACTCTGACCCCCCCCCTTAGCCACTCTGACCCCCCCCCCTTAGCCACTCTGACCCCCCCCCCCCCTTAGCCACTCTGACCCCCCCCCCCTTAGCCACTCTGACCCCCCCCCCCCCCTTAGCCACTCTGACCCACCATTCACCACACTGCCCCCCCTCCGCCGCGGGCAGCCAGAGGAAAAAGAAAAACAAAAGAAAAAACACTTACCAATCTGCGCCGCGCCAGCATCCTTCTCTCTCCTGCAGCGTGCCCGACAATCAGTGACAAGCTGCAGGAGAGAGAAGGATGCTGGATCCCGGCGCCGCTCGGATTGGTAAGTGTTTTTTCTTTTTTTTTTTTTTTCCCTCCGGCTGGTCGCGGCACTTCAGTGACAGCGCCGCGGCACCCCTGGGAGCCGCGGCGCACACTTTGGGAACCGCTGATCTAGACCAAAGTTCTTTTGTAAAATTAGAGGATGGGCATGGAAAGGTGGTAGGGTTGTCAATTAACCAAAGGGTGAGACTGTGAAAACCATATGCTGGGACAACGAGCCCAGACAAAGCTGTCATCATCATATATCTATATAGGAAATATAAAACATCTACATATTTAATGTTGTAAGAAATCTCTGCGCCAATTTATATTCCAGAACAGAAAATGCAAAAGGTGAACAAATTAGAATAACTACCGTACAGAGAACATGCAGTAATCACGTATCTTCTGGAATCTGATTACTAATGTCATATTGCTATCATCTGTTCAGGAGGTTATGAGCTGTCCACTGAATGGGGAGTTGTGTCTGCAATATGTCAGAGGAATGGTATGGTAGGAGAAAGATGTTGAACAATTTCCTGAACTAGTTTTGATCCACACTCAGGGGAGGATCCTCCTTCCCATAATGGCCTATGCACTGCCCCTTTACGGGTTCATAAACCCCCACATGTTATGAAAATGGCCAGACCTGGGGACTAAGTCTAATTGTGTCCATTGTGTTCTGCTTGACAGAGTTCATATAGTCTTTATGCCTGGTATACGTGTTCCGTATTCTTATCCCTTTGTTTTGTAACTGCATTGTATTTATTTGTATGTAATTTTATTATATTCTCTTTTTTATTATTATATCCCAGTAAATTTTCATATTAAAACTAAAATGAAAGAATGTGTGTCCTTGGTACTCTAATGAATCCATTTGCCTTTTTACGAAGTATCGACTTGTCCGTGTTAACCCTTTGAGTGCTTAACTGTATTACCTCTGATTGCTGGTGTGTGAATTCTTAAAACCTGTTGCTAAGAAAGGGCTTATTGTGTTCCAGTGTGTGCATTTGCGTGACAGCAATATGGGGTCCTATTGCCTTAATACAATTAGGGGTGTCAGAGATTAGGCATGTACTGATGTGGAGAAGAGTTTTGGGGGTGTTTCAACGAGGTCTGTAGCTTGTGTGATAGGCGAGTGCAAGGTTGTACCAAAATACTGTGTAACCCTTCATAGTAAACATCCAAGTTATGGATGCTGGGAGTGCATTCATGACCATTATATATCATTTAATGTGCAATGAAGAGGAATATGTTTTTTTTAAACACAACAATAGATTTGTAGCCTTAGCATTTTACTTACGTTTTCTATTACAAATGTCCATTCCTTGTCTTCAAACTCTTCTGCATGAGGGTCCTAAAACACAAACATGTTACGTTAATCCTGGAAAGGGCTACGTGACGAAAGCAGAGTCTGCTGTACAACATCCCTCAAATAATTCTTCCACCCTTATTTATCCACATAAACAGACCGCATGAATTGTCTCAAAGTTTCCTCAATATTAACAATTTGTTTTCTGGGTTTAATAACATGTAAAACAAAGGACATAGAAAAGTAATTAAGTAATTTTACAAATAAAGATATATAGTGACAACATAGAACTGACTGAAAAGAGCCAATATGCCAATATTCTGGGACTCAAAGTTTCAGTGTCTACGCTAGGGCTTCAAAAGAGGATCACAAAAGAATGTATAACATACTATAACAATCTGCGGACAGCAAAACAGATTCTTGGACACTGCATTTCAAAGCGGAGGTGTGCAATCTGTATTTACCGCAGTAAAGAAAAATAAAAGTACCAATAAAACAATTGCAGCATTGTTAAAGTTGTAAGTTAACTTCAGGAACATAATTACATTCTTAGAGGAGGTTATTTTTACTGCACACCAGACTTCCTGTCTGCAAGATTGTTAAGGAGGTTTCAGGCATGGAAAGTAAAAAGGAAAATTGAACCTGGGATTCAAACGGTGTGTGGCTGGGTGTGAGTAAGAAGAGGGCACGGCAAATTGGGCTGTACCCCCTTACTTGTACCACTGTATGTCAGAGCGTGATTCAAGCATAGGGGTGGGGGGAGCTTCTGGGCAACAGAAACCCCTAATAACTGCACCACTGAGTGTATCCGACAAGCTAATTCAGGCAGGTAAGTGTGTGTGTCAGGTTGTATGTAAGGGTTTCAAATAGAATAATTAATATTATATATATATATATATATATATATATATATATATATATATATATATATATATATATTTATTTTTTATTTTTTTTTAAATGTGGCTTTAGCATTTAAATACACTCATGAGAGAGTGTATAATACAATAAGCTTACTGTTGTGTTTCACACACCAGTGTACATAGAAGTAACTTATTTAACATATTGGAAGAATCAGTCATGAGGTGACTATTTTGGGGGAATGGGGGGGGGGTAGAGAGGAAATCAGTGTTATTGTTGATACAAGTAGAGTGTGTACAAACACAATATTGTCTGGAGTAATAGATATTTACAAACATAAACACATCAGCTGAACAGTAGTGTGAGCCGTACAGAGGAAGCAAATGACAGATTTATGTACACAGAAAACCTCCCACCCAGGTGGTAAATTAACAGACAAACTCCTACACACTTAACAAGATACAGTGCAATTATGTAGGTAGAGAAACACTACAATGCAAACACACAGTATTTACAGGGTAATAAAGGAAGTGTATGGTTTAACACACCAAAAACAGACAGCGTTTGGTCTATGCCTAAAAGGGCAATAGTCTAAGTTTACCCTCTGATTTCTACATGTCTCTTCATTACCAATACAGAACGCTGCTATTCTGAGCTAAATAATCTATCCATTGAATCTGTTTTCGGCTCGATCACGACGTAAATCACACAAAAAGAAGGTTAAAAAGAAATGATGCAATTTTACTTGACAAGTCTGACAATGTAAACTTTCTATGAAGAAAATAACATTTGACCAAAACAAAAACACACAAACTGAAAACACTTGGCAACAACAAAAAAGTGATAAATAAAATAATTACCTTGAAGAGGGTCACAGTGATTTCAACGTTCTCAGGAACAGGCCATACGACTACCCCTCGGTAAGGGTTTTTTATCCCAGGTTGCCAGCTATGTGCCTGCAATAGGAGACAGATATGATTTAGAATCTAGAATGTATATAACGTGAAATCAGAACACAGACATTTCCATACATATTTTTGTATGGGGAATGGTCACTTTGAAGGTTATGTTAGTTTGATTATCACTGCATCAGACCACCTTTCTCCACTTGGTAGGAGGAGAGTCCTTATTTACCATTGCAGAAAAGTGTGTGTTAATCATTGGTAGGATATCCTTAATAAAATGTATTTCGATTGACGCAAGAAAAAGAAATTACAAAAAGAGAAAAAATAAATAAATAAAAAAGCAGTGAATCTAATAGGCTGTGTGTAAGAAAAAAAGAAAAAAAGGAAACTAAAAAAATGTCCTTTGTATGTATCTACCCATTCCCTACAGGGGTGATCACACTCTTCCTCTGATACTAAAGGACAATGCTGGTTGTTAAGACTGTGAGCTCATGAACAGCTTCTTCTTCAATGATCTTTACAGAATTATTTCCGGTGGGGGATATTAGGAGTCATGGGTGTACTGTTTGTGAGGACAGAGTTCTCAGTAACGTTAATGCAGTCTTCTCACCTTGGATGATTTCCTTCGACTCCTTCTAGTCCACACCACAACCAATTTGTCAGGCTGCCTATAAAAGGACAAGAAATACATGCATTTAATTTACAAGCATTATAAACGTGGGAAAGACAAATGTATAATGCTACATTTCTTGTGCACTTTAACTAATCAGACAAACAGTTAAGCTACATGTAAGGTTCATAAATAAGCCTGTTAGCAGAAGACCTCAATGTATACACATATGCACACAGCTTACAGTCAGAATTGGGGGAAATTTCACATTAAGCTGCACAAGCTGTTCCATAGAGAGGGGACGTTCCTGCCATACAATCTTTGGGTTTAACCATTCTCCTGAATGGCATTCCACACTCTATATAAGTTGTGCACAATGCATAGATATTACACACAGTGTAACAGTCACTTTAGGCCAGATTCCACTGGTGAAAATTGTGCAATGTGACAACAACTACAGAACACTGAATATTTTGTTGAACAAAAGATTTCACTCAGCTCTTCTCACAGTTAACAAGTGAATTTCAACCATGGAACTGAATCATGCACAATAGGCGAGAATACATCCTATATACATATACATGTTAACGCATAAATGATTCAAAAATAATATAAGTATTTGAAAAAGCAAAGGTTATCTTTATTCTTGCAAATTGCATATGCAATGGTCTGTATTCATCATGAAACACGACAATATCCTCCATGTAAGACACAAGTTATATAGAAGTAACACCACCCCTCTTACATACGTCACTAATCACATCACATACTAAAGAATATACCTCAAAAGGACAAAGTTGGTTATATATAATCTCTTCATAGTACACAGATTTCTATGCCTAAGCAGGTCAAAGGGCATATGTGACCTCTTACACTCTTCTCTCTATATAGCATGACAGCTGCTGACCATTTTAACATCCTATGAATAGATGCCCTATTGTAGAGTATAACATAGAAAAACAATTTAACCATTTCACAGAATACAGAAAGAAATCATTTGACCAACAGATTTTATACACATCAATATTGTTTTATCCAACATATATTTGTACCATAATTTTTCTATTACATTTCCCCTCTTTGTGAAAACTATTCACACACTATAACCTTTAACTTAAAAAAAACATATCAACTACAAAAAAAAATATAAAAAGAGATATTAATATTTTTTATAAAACTAACTATCAAAGAGAAATGTTTATTTAAGTTGTGGTACAAATATTCTATCCTCCTTGATATTCTTCAATGCAATAGAAATATTCCTTAGTGAATCAGAGACTACATTTTAAAAGAAGATAAATTAATGCACATATTATTAAAAAAAATAATAGCATATTTTTCTAATGTCCAAAATAGTCCTTTCCACTACCCTAATATTCCTGAAAATATACCTGTAAATCAAGTAGAAGGAATCCACTATCAAATTCTCTCACCAATTATCATCTTCTGTATCAATGTTATTATGACTTTTTCTGAATTTATTTTTTTAGTTTTGAAATATGTAACCTATATTTATCTATTTCTTTCTTCTCGATTTGTCTTATTATTCAAAATGTACATACACTAATACACGTTATAAACCGTTTCTAAAATGTGACAATATACACTACTTTGTGCAGTTAAATAATCTAATATTAATCTTATGTTGGATTAATTTTAGTTTTATACGCTCGAAACTCTTTGGAAACATATCTAAAAGTGTCATCATAAATTTCTGTAATGTTATCCAACAAATCAGCTAATTATTCAATTGCTTTAATATTATTTAAATATCCCACATGTCCATGAGTGAAAACATTTTCAAAACCTACCCCTACTTTGACTGAATGTTCTGTTTTAAAAAGATGTTTATATTTAGTACTTACAGTTTTTACAGATCTCCTCGTTCTGCGTTTTAAGTCCTGAGCGACCATGTCAACCAGATCTCGATTTCCCATTATCATTGTACTAGGAATTAATTCTCCCAATATAACATATACCTTCAAAATTTGGAGGTAGCCATTTATATGCTCGCCTTCCACATATGAAATACAAATTCTCAGGAAATGTATATGGTATATCAGATATTAAACTATGAGCTGCCTCATAGCCCAATTCACAAGTGGTCCGATTAACAGAATGTATCGTCCACCTAATTATATTCCCACTCAATGTTATATTAATCAATTTTTCAATTATTGTTAAAGAATTAAACTATACAATCCTCAAACGTTCCTTTATTATTCCTAAACATATTTTCGATACTTTATAATTCACTCCTTTCTGTTGAATCGTAGGTTTTGTAGTTTTATTATAACATGTTATATTTTCATGTATCACATTATAATACTTTATCAATTTTATATGTGATGGCATTGTAGTACTATACTCTTCTTTCATTTTATTACCACATTTCTTTTCACCTAATTTTACTTTCATTTATAGGAAATGGTATAAGACCAACATTATAATGTCTATGAGGTACTTATATATAAACCCAACACTCACTAGTATTAAATTTTTTCCTATTAACTAATGAAATACATTATTGGATGTCGATCACTAAAAAAACTGGATCATCTAAGCACCATTGTACGCATAAGTTTTCCATATGATGCTCACAATATTTACAAATACATGCTTGTGTTGGAGATAAATTTCACAATGGTTCTGTGATGCATCTCATTTAACTCTCCTTTCCAAAACCGTTACATTATAGTTCTGTTGTCCATATACAGGGCTGTAAACATATAGATCAAGAAAAATACCAATTGCAAACATGATTAATGTTAAAACAAATAGCAATGTCCATAATTTCAAATTTGGCTGTGAACCAATTAACTCTGAATACCAGTTTCTTTCCGTTTCTTGTCTTTTCCTCTTCACAAGATTTTCATCCCCTGACTTCGTCAAGTGGAGAGCATCTTGCCTTTGTAAGGGCCGAGACATTATTATGGTCTCAGAAATATCCCTTACTTGTAGAATAAAGGTGATAATTATCTTCTCACTTGTTCAGGATCGACTGCTTTCTTTCAATGGGAAGCGTGTATCCAAGTGCTTTTTCTTTGACCTTTAATGCTGTTGGCGTCATTAATAGCACGAGATATGGACCTCACCACCGATCAGTCAACGATCCGGATCTTAAAAAACTTCTTATCATCATCCAATTTCTCAAATTCAAATTATGACAGGCTCTGTCAATCGGAATCGGTTGTGTGCCTATCACAGCAACTGGAATCTGTCTCAACTGTTTAGTAAATGATAGAATGTAGTTAAGTCACATCATTAACTTGGCTTTGACTGGTATTGCAATTCAGAGTTAAATTGGGAATTCTTCCAAACAGAATCTCATACGATGATAAATTGAGAGGACCTCGAGGGGTTAATCTGATAGCATGTAAAACTATTGGCAATGCATCAGGCCATAGCATCCTTGTTTCCTTGAATACTTTAGACAGTTTATTTTTAATAATCTCGTTGTATCTTTCAACTTTCCCACTACTTTGTGGATGGTACGGTACATGAAGCTGTTTTATAACTAACAATTCACACATTTGCTTAAAAACAGATCCAATAAAATGATGACCTCGATCAGAAGAAAGTACCTGTGGTATGCCATATCTACATACAAATTCTTGTACATTTTTTCTTAGCTGTAACATTAACGGTGGCTTTTGCAACCCAACCACAAAATTTATCAACACATATTAATACATATTCTAACATCCTACACTTAGGAAGTTGGATAAAATCAATTTGAATTATTTGAAATGGGCCATCAGTTGGTGGCAGGTGATTAGGTATTGTTTTTACTGCCTTCCCTGCATTACTCTGTAGACAGATAATACATGAAGCACAGTACCTGGTAGCTATGGCTGAAAATCCAGGTGCACACCAATACATATGGACTATATTCTTCATAGCAGCCTTACCTGCATGGGTTAATCCATGACTCATTTGTGCCAATGCTGGTAAGAGTGCTCTGAGAATTACAGGCTTACCTCCCTTTCCACGCCACAGTCCATCTTTACCAATTTGACATCCTGCCATTTCCCATCGGGCCTTTCCCTGTGAAAAACAACCTTTTTTCATCTCAATTAGTTCAATTTAATCAGGTATTACAACATTTAGAATTTTAGTATTTTCAACAATCGGTGCAATGTCTTTTTCTGCTGCTCTCTTAGCAGTTAAGTTAGCTCTATGATTTCCTTTTGTTACTTCATCATGTCCTGTCATATGCGCTTGGCATTTAATAACTGCTACCTATTTTGGTAATTGAATAGCATTCAATAATTCATTTACAATTTCATGATGAGCGACTATTGTACCATCAGCTGTAATGACATTTCTTTGTCGCCAAATTTTAGTATAATCGTGAACAACACCAAACCCATATTTACTATCAGTGTAAATATTTACTGTTTTATTCTCTGCCAATTGACAAGCTTTAATTAATAATTTTAATTCAGCATCTGAGCAAAATGTGGAACCGATAAGCTTTCAGAATATATAGTCACATTATCATCCACTATTGCAAATCCTGACTGTAATGCTCCTGTATCATTTCTCCTATGACAACTACCATCTACATATAACATCAAATCAGGATTTTACAATGGTATTTTCTAAATCTGATCGTGATGCAGTAGTTTGCTGCATGTATACAACACAATCATGTGGTTCATGAACAAAATATTCAAAATTCTGACGTTCACTTTTGTTTGCATTCTCCTCATCTGATTCACTTGATGCCAAATCATTATCTGGTGTATTCAAATATACCTTCCCCTCTCTTTTTAATCTTATCAGATTCAATATCAGAAGTAATAAACAATTGTAGCAGAATATTTAAAACGTTGCATCTGACAAGTGTAATATTTGCAGCCATTAGAAGAATCAATTCCCATTTTGTTAGTCTGGCATTTGTAACATATCTAATCATATGACATTTTAAAAGCGTTAGTACAACATGTGACACTTGAACAGTAAGTGGATTTCCCAAAACTATTAGCATATTTGTCTACCAATATAGCTGTGGCTGCAACATATTTTAATACAATTTGGAAACCCTCTAGCCACGGGATCAAGTTTCTTACAGTAGTATGCAACAGGTCTGGGTATATTCCCATGGGGCTATGTCAAAACACCAGCTGTATGACCTGAATATTCGTGACAAAACAAAGTAAGTGACAACTCATAATTTGGTACATTTGGTTTCAATTTAACAGAGATCGGGCTAATCTTCATTTTCCCAGTCTCATTTAAATCTATAGTTCACAACTGACTAGGTACATTTTCTAGCATGTCATCTACCATTTTATTTAGCCCTGGTTGTTAACACCATACAAGCTGAATTCCGTATGTGTCGTGATAAGACATATTAGTATCTATATCAAGAGCTATCTGCATGTCTATTTCTCTCAGGTATGTCTAAAAACACTCCATCCGGAGTACAATATATTGAACATCCTAATTTACACAACAAGTCTCTACCTAACAAATTAGAAGGAGCATTTGCTGCCAATAAAAAAATGTTTCTCTGTGATATGACCTAAAGTGACTTTTACTGACTATTTCTTTTAAAGAAATTACATGATCAGCGACTCCTATGGGCATTTACAATTCTATCAGTAATTGGTAATAAAATGTAATTATTTATTTATTTATTTTTCAGTACTGATCCTGCAGTTCCCGTATCAATCAGAAATTCATGCTTATTACCATTAACTGTCATATTCACAATGGGGCCTATACATTGTTTTTTTGTTTTTTTTTTACTGGACACGTGTACAAAAGTTGCTGGAGACCGTCAATTTGATCTGGTCTTACCAGATTGTCTCTGTTTCCTAGGCTTTCTGCAATACTTGGCAAAATGCCCCCTCTCCTGGCAGTTATAACATATCACTTGTGATCTGTTACTTCTGTCAGGATTTTTAACCCTTGCATTAGTTTCAACCTTTTTAATTACCATATTATCCTCATGATGTGCAGCAATTGCGGCTAAGGCATCAATATCCTTCATAACCCAAAGATGGTCATGAATTTGCACTCTGACTTTTAAATTGTTTTTCAACCCCTCCACTAAAGCACTAGTCAAAATACTTTTAAAATCCGCTTTTGCAAACACATCAGAAACACCCAAATGATTTACAACTTCTCTTCTGAATCTAGCATTATATTCTCTAACCCTTTCAATTGTACCCTGTTTAATCAAAAAAACTTTAGAACAATCTAAAAATTTAGCCATAGCAAAAATCCACTGTACATAAATTTCAACTCTTGCACTATTGTTAAGGGTTTGACAATTGGCCTTATTTAACCAAAATTGCAAAGCTTGCGTTTCTTTACTTTTAAAAACATCCTTTCCTATTTCTCCTAGGACATTTATATCAAAATTTCCTTTTTCTGTAAATTCAGGACACCTTGTTAACCATTTATGCACATATTGAACAGACTGTTTTTCATATTTATGGAACATAACAGCCACTGGAGAACCAGGGGGAAATTATCAACCTATCATTAGGCTTTTCCAGTGTGGTTGCATATGCTTCCATGGCGCAGCTTATCTTTTTTATACTCCAGTCAGTCTGCGCTATGGTAACCACTATTAATATGCAACTCCCTGCTTACAGGCTCCAACCGTTATAAGCGACATCACACTTTATCTCGTCAGATAAATCCTGGACTTATCATACACACATATTACACGCACTGCTATCTAAGGTCTTATAGTATATTTTTATGTTTCACCTTAAGTGACTTGGGACTATGCTTTGCCTCCTTCAAACGTTAACCTGAGTGATATTTGAATTTGGCAACTGACCTGGATTCTGGCCTCGTAAAGAAAGCCCAATCACACTCACATATATTCACTTATTCATTCCATGGCTAACAAGGTATAACAGTCTCTGAGTAATAAACAGAAAATAGAAATTCTAATTGGTACCAAATCTATGCTTATACTTCTATTCAAAGATATAAAGCATATAGACAAACAATTAAAGATACGTTTGCAATTTCACACTTACAGAGATAACTATAAATACCTTTTCAGCAAACCCAGAGAGTGGGAGACAGAAATATATAATCATAAGATAAAAATATATTACCTTTTGTGGCCACTATTGAGTATATATTTTCCTCTCCCCTCTTCCAGAAGTGTTGGCTGATCGATAATTATAGATATTTCTCGTGGGACCTCCATAATGTTAACGCATAAATGATTCAAAAATAATATAAGTATTTGAAAAAGCAAAGGTTATCTTTATTCTTGCAAATTGCATATGCAATGGTCTGTATTCATCATGAAACACGACAATATCCTCCATGTAAGACACAAGTTATATAGAAGTAACACCACCCCTCTTACATACGTCACTAATCACATCACATACTAAAGAATATACCTCAAAAGGACAAAGTTGGTTATATATAATCTCTTCATAGTACACAGATTTCTATGCCTAAGCAGGTCAAAGGGCATATGTGACCTCTTACACTCTTCTCTCTATATAGCATGACAGCTGCTGACCATTTTAACATCCTATGAATAGATTGTAGAGTATAACATAGAAAAACAATTTAACCATTTCACAGAATACAGAAAGAAATCATTTGACCAACAGATTTTATACACATCAATATTGTTTTATCCAACATATATTTGTACCATAATTTTTCTATTACAATACACACACTCGTATATTGACATGTATTTTACACACAAACAGGCCAATGTGAATGCAAAAACTCAAAAATGTGCTAATAATTGTATAATGGTGCTTCTCGGTGACATCATTCCTGCGGCCAAGCCATGGACCAGCAGTTATAGTGAAAATGTAAACACACAATGCATATGTTATAGCTGAATGCTAAAAATGTATTGACCCCCGTTTATCATTTTATACAGGCCATGGTCATCTTTTTATTCAGGCCAAAGATGACACAGAGCCCAGTTTGACCAGTAGTATACAGTGTGTACTGTGCTGTGTCATGTGACCAGCTGGATGCAGCGCCGCGCCAGGTGACCAAAGAACAGATCATGTATATTTACACTCCACTCCTGATACAATTACTGCTGAAGATTTTGCATCCCTACCTTGGTCTGAGCTACTTAAACACCCAATGGCATCAATGCTGGCTGCCTCTTCTGCAGTGAACTTGAACATCCAATCTAATCCACAAAAGTAGTCATCACCAACACTGACAATGCCAACTGCTCTCTGCAGTGCCCTGACCCTTCAGCTGTTAAGTGTAAGGGACACATGAAGGATTTCTAGAGGAGTGTTCCACGTGCTTTATTTTGGAACATCATCAATCTAAGTGGTAGAATCTGAGCAGGTTTTACAGCAGATGGGACAATAGGCAAATATAAAAGTATGGAGCAGCCCTTAGTGCTACAATGCTATGTAAAAGAGAACTACGTGGAAGTCATCACTATCAATCAGCACTTGCCCTGTAGCTGGTGCAAGTGACATGGCAAAAAAGTCTAGCAGCTCAGAGATGCCCGAAGCTTGAATCATACGTGTGCTCTGGCTTTGCACGCTCTTACTGTACATCGCCTCCGTGTGTACGCCCATTCCCTCTCCCTTTCTACCCTACAAATCACAGGCAGTTGAAGAGTCCCTTACATTTGAAGATGATCTGCATGCACTTGCGTTCCCTTGGACACAATCTTACATACAATGACATGTACCAGGATTTACATTATTTAATGGATCAGGCCCAGAATGTGCAGAACAATGAAGTCCAGGCATAACAGCTGCTGAAATCCATGAAGAGAAGCGGTACTGTGCAGCTGTCCATATGTAACCACATAACAAAACAAAACAATTCAGAACTGCATACAGAACACAAAGTAGCGCAATAGCCAGATAGGAACATTTGAATACAATTCGTAAAGTAAAACGTACAATGTAGTACAGTGTTGGCTAACCTGTGACACTCCAGGTGTTGTGAAACTACAAGTCCCAGCATACCCTTCCAGCAATAAGCTGCTATATATTGGCAAAGCATGCTGGGACTTGTAGTTTCACAAAACCTGGAGTGTCACAGGTTAGCCAACACTGATGTAGTAAAATATTAAACAAATGAAAACAAAAAAGTAAACCTATACATTAATGCAAAATCCCCACAATAGTTTTAAACTCTTCAATGCAAAAACTAACTGTGTTGTTCCTAGAAGCCAGGTAATCATGTGATCGGAGCAAGTACCTGGGCAACCGTAACCCCCCCCCCCACTAGGTGCGCACTAGAGTATGGCTACAGGGTTTTGTTGTGAGCACATCAAAGTGAACTTGTCTTGCAGTTTGGGGGTGAGCGAGGGGGCGGGGAATCCATCACTACGCACAATTAAAATGTTAATTAAATGTAAATTATTACCATAATTGATAAATAATCAGCTATATAAATGTCTGTGTGAGCAGGAACTCCTGCGACAGTGAGATTATGTGATCAGTCTGAACCAAGGTACTGAAAGCTGGCAGATATTATCACAGGAGGTCTCTCAAGCGCACACTGAGCATGCTCCTGCTAGTATACTCGATAGCAGTCTAATGACAATCTATGTATATTCACTAACATCATACAGGTAAAAACGTGAACATAGAAATTATAGAGCTGTAAAATACAGAAAATGTAAACATAGGTTTAGTTATGAGTTGTCTGCTCTGAGAGTCATCTAACGCTCCAGAGACAGGCCCACTGTAAAATCCTGTTGGAACACAGAAGAAATCATCAATATCATCTTCTAACCGAAAGAAGTGTATACAGCAATCAATAGAACAGCTGTTAATAGGTTGTACACATTTTTGTCACTGTGGATCACAAATAAAACAATGAATAAAATGCTTCATCTTAGTTAAATGGTGGAAGCCTCATATAGATATATTCTGCCTCCAATTGCAGTTTTTTATTACAAGATGTATTTATTAGCAGTAAATAGCAATGCTCAAAGGCAGCTACATGTTGCATAGTAAATAGAATAACATAACATGTAGTGTTCCCAGCCACCACAAGGTGGCAGGAGATTATGTCACTAGCTATGGTGCTGGATACAGCAATTATGGTTATGTCATGAAGATGGCTATATTGTCAATCTTAGAGGGCTCTGAACAAGCAATTTAATACATATTTTACATTTTGTACAGAATTACTTATTTTACTTTTTGTACAGTTTCTATATAGATTCTCTTTAGTAACTAAAATGTACTGCATTGTTATGCAGTACATGACAGAATGCTGGGTACTGGGGAAGGCCTGGATGGCAGGAAGGGCTTACAGCTAAGAAGGAATTAAAACACAGTGAGGTATAGCATAGCCAAGTAGTGAAACTAACAGAGGTGCTACTGTAATATAATGCAGCCAGTCCAGGGTTTACATACCTAATCCTTCTAGATATCTGGAATTGTTACAGATTGCTGACAATTGTCCATACATTATACATTGGTTGTACTGGTGGATTAAAGTGTTTTTAAAAAAAGTTGCTCTGGGCCTTCTGATTGGAAGAGTACTGTTGCCATCCAATCAGAAGCCGGTTAGCACATCTAGACCCTAAGAGATGATTACAGAAGCTGTCCAGCAGATATTCCTAATATCTGTAAGTACAGTAGTATGAGCCTGCTCAGCTAATGACAGGGATCATATTTCACTGAAGTAAATTGCTTTAGCCTAATACAGCACATTAAAACATTTTGTTTTCAATGTTTGTGGATACAGATTTTGAATTTAAAACTATCACAAATTACCAAAAATGAAAAACAGAAATCACTTTCAAAAATAAATAAATAAAACATTCATGCCCCTAAAAACTCACCCTCAAATTTGCACAATTTACCTCAAGGGTCACACAATGGAGGGAACACAACTGTGGAGCCCCAATGAAGCCTTGCATGATGTGCAGCTGCGCACACTTCCGGGTAGTACTGTAACTCTCTGTGAATAAATTATATACACCCATACATATGGATCAAGATCAAACGCCAAGACGTTCCACAGATAGGACCTTTATGTTAGGAGTAGAGTAGCAGCTCTGGCTAAAGAACAACCTCCATATCATCATCATCATCATTTATTTATATAGCGCCACAAATTCTGCAACGCTGTACAGAGGACTCACTCACATCAGTCCCTGCCCCATTGGGGCTTACAGTCTAAATTCCGTAACACACACACACACACAGACAAACAGACAAAGACAGACTAGGGTCAATTTGATAGCAGCCAATTAAGCTACCAATATGTTTTTGGAGTGTGGGAGGAAACCGGACTACCCGGAGGAAACCCACGCAAACACGGGGAGAACATACAAACTCCTCACAGATAAGGCCATGGACGGATATTGAACTCATGACCCCAGTGCTGTAAGGCAGAAGTGCTAACCACTACGTCACCGTGCTGCCCATCCATATCCTTGTCCACAATTAGTTTGCAAAATATATAAAGAAACTGCAGAGATGGCTGAAAGTCTTGTGGCCTGAAGAGCCTATAGCAGAAGATTATGGCTTGAATGCTATGGTATTATTGGTACAAATCAAACCCTGCAGACAAATAGTTTCCTCCCACAGACCATAACATACTGATAGGTTAACTGGCTTCTGATTTCTTCCAACGCATTGAAGTGAACGAGTTCTAAATGATACAATAGTTTTCTCTATAATTGCTAAAATGAAAAAATCATTATGCAAGTAGGAGACAAATGACCCAATTCAAATATACAAGACCTCATCAGTTTGACCTTGTTAAAATTGTTCCATTAATACACATTAACAACTTTGCTACAGCTACAAATGAGAGGATTTCTGATATGCAAGGTACAATCGCACCATAATAAATACAGACACTGTATAACCTTAGTTTGAATGGCCTTTTGAGCATTTATATTATATGCTGCCGGAATACAATGTGGACAATATAAACTATTACGGTAATCCAACAATAGAAAAACACTCAAGGCTGCACTTTAGATCAGTTCTGTGCATAGCCTGCCACATAATAATCTGCCCACAAACATCTAAACATTTGTGAGGCTGTAGGAAATTATCATGGGGCCAAGAATGTGATCGCACCACGGACAAGGTGGTTCAGAAGATAAACTGGGTACAGCAGGACAGTCATTGCTGACCGCTTCTAATGCTTATGCCATCTCTATTCCTCCTTAGATTTCCAATTTTTCTTAGGTTAGAGCAGTTGGCGGCACCAAAAGAAAAACACCAGGGTACACACCGTTACTACAATCTGACAGATAACCACACTAGTGTCTGTGCAGCACAAAAGCAGAAGCCTCCTCTAGAACCAGTAGCTCTGAGAAATGGTGACACCAGCTATGGTTGCAGACAGGTTACTGTTTTATGATACCTGCAGCGACTGGATCACGTTCAGTTCTCTGCCTTCTGCTGGAAGCCAATAATGCAGCTGCCTAACGGTAGCCACCCACATGTTCCCCGCCAGAAAATACAGAAGGTAGCGGAACCTCTTAGTATGCTCATATGGGCAGGGACATCTGTACTTCCTGTCAATTGGATGTAATTTGGTTGTCATGATCCCCTCAATGTACAGAGCTGCGCAATACATAAATAAATAAAAAAATTACTTCCATCCTACCCCCGTTAGCAGAAAGTAATGTGGAAGTCTGTATTTCCACTTGCAAAATTAAACAAATTCATAAGGAGTCCCTATTGACAGTCAAGATGTTGTAATTGCGAGTTCCCCAAAATAACACATTATTGGCAAAACAGTGGATATCGGTCCCTGCAATTAAATAGGAGATACTGCCAATAACTATAAAAAAAATGAGAAAAAACAAACCATCAAAACAAGCCATAAAAATGATATGCTGATCACACACAAAGCAAACCAGAAGCAGAACATGTAAAATATTCACAAACTGAAAATCAAAACACATTTTCTCCTGCAGTGTTTGGGGGGCACCAAGGAGCTGAGGGAAACTATGAATTGACTCATCCGTATCCCATAGTCATAAATATCCTTCCCCATCCTGTAAAATATGTATCTATAATATAAATGTCTAGTGGCGTGTGTTAGTCTGTCTGTGTGTGGAAAAAATAAAACCAAGCTGCAGCGCCACCTGCTGGGCGGAATTATACACTGACCTACTAAATTCTTAGTGTGTGTGGGAAAAAAAATTCAGAAAGGGCTGAAATTTGGTATACCAAGATGTTTTTAATTTGTTAATTTAATTTGTTAATTGTTAAAAGTGTTTATAAAGATTTAAAAAAAATATATATATATTTCTTGAAGGAGAAGTGACAGTTGGGAGTGGTTGGTGGTTGCCGGGGGTGACAGTGGGGAGTGGTTGGTGGTTGCCGGGGGTGACAATGAGGAGTGGTTGCCGGGGGTGAGAGTGAAAGGAGTGTGATACTCAGGACCGCTTAGAGAGATCCCTGTGTCTGGATAGACATCTGGATAGATGTGGCGATGAAAATGAAGGATGAGGTGATGGAGAAGAATGATGAGGTGGTGACATGTGGACAAAACCACGTTAAAAAAGGGCGCTTACGTCAGGAAGTAACACTCTTCCCCTGAGGAGGCCTGGGCTAGGCCCAAATGCATGACAAGAACCTTTTTAACACCTTAAGTAGCTTGATTTGACTAGAATGCATGAGTATCATGCACGGGTTAACTTGTAAGTAATATAATTGTCACAAAGCTAGTGTTCTGCTTCAGATCTAAAACACACCTTAACTATGCTGGGGGTTTTTGTTTGTTTTTTTAAAGCAAAATAGGCTCCTGGATTTCCCATTGTGGTTGTCTTTATTCAAAAATTTCATTAAAAACTGTACCTGTCACTAAGAATTAATGACATTAATGAGCTATGTCTCATGATGTATCCAACAAAATGGATGCCTCCACTGTCTGTAGACATTAAGTAATAACTAATTACCAAAACTATCACAATCTATGACCGGAGCAGCGAGGAAGTCAGAGTGTACAGACATGAGACATAGGGGAATTGGTCCAACAGGAAAAGGCACTGCATACCAGTCACAATAGCACACATGTAGGCAAAGGTCTCAGTAAAGCTACAAAGAAGCCTGGTTTAGAAAAGAACAGAATGATTCCAGGATTACAGATTTACCCTTAAACCTAACTCCAAGCAAAATGTATTTGTGTACAGTCAGGGCCGCCGAGAGGGGGGGGGGGGGGGGGGGGGAGAGCGGGTACTAATTACCCGGGCATGTCAGGGGGCCCGGCCTGGGTCCTTGCTCTGACGATTTCTTCTTCTTCTTTTTTTTTTTTTTTTATTAAAAAACAATTTTATTTTTTTTTGCGGTGGGTGGGTACGGTCGTTGGTGGGGGGAGCAGGGTAGTTAAAAAAAACAAAAACCATACTCACGTGATCGCAGCGCTGGCATCCCTCCTCTCTGCTGCTCTGTGCTCCATTCAGACTGTCCGAATGCCGGATGTGACGTCGTCATGTCACGCCCAGCATTCAGTCAGTCTAGAGCAATGGAGCACAGAACAGCAGAGAGGACCAAGAAAGAAGAGAGAAGAAAAGGTAAGTGAAGGGAGGGAAACGAGGGGGAGCACAGAGGGGTTAAAAAATGGGGGGGCAGCATGACAGGGGTTAAAAAATGAGGGGCACAGAGGGGTTAAAAACGGGGGCAGCATGACAGGGGTTAAAAAATGAGGGTGCACAGAGGGGTTAAAAATGGGGGCAGCATGACAGAGGGGTTAAAAAATGAGGGGGGCACAGAGGGGTTAAAAACAGGGGGGCAGCATGACAGAGGGGTTAAAAAAACGAGGGGGGCACAGGGGGGTTAAAAACAGGGGTGCAGCATGACAGAGGGGTTAAAAAACGAGGGGGGCACAGGGGGGCAGCATGACAGAGGCGTTAAAAAATGAGGGGGGCACAGGGGGGATTAAAAACAGGGGGCAGCATGACAGAGGGGGTTAAAAAATGGTGGGCAGCATGGCACAGTGGGGTTAAAAAAGGGGGGGAGGCATGGCACAGTGGGATTGAAAAAGGGGGGGGGAGCAGCATAGTAAGGGGAGCCAGGTGAAGGGGGCAAAAGCAGCATGGGGGGCGCAGTGTGATCATAAGCCATGGCGATAATGAAGGTGCACATTATTGTAATATTGGAGCTGGAGGAAGGCCCAATTATTAATCATGGATGGTATTGATTTAACGCCAGGGTTGTTTGGAATTATCTAAATGTAGCTATTTTTTCCCCAAATAGGGCCCCCAGCATTCCAGGATCCAGACAAGCCGCAACTAAAGAAACATGCAGCCACAGGTAGTGAAAGTGAGACGAACAGGTAGGAGAGAGCAGGACAGTATGTGAAATGTTGTGATTCTAGTAGGGACAATGTAAATTTTTGGTGAGTGTTGTGCCCAATGTAAGGTGCAGGCCAAGACTGAACTCTTTGGGGCATATTCAATTCCGTTACTGCGGAAAATTTGCAGTACTGCCGGTAATACGGTACCGCAATAACGCAGATTTTCATACGCAGCCCTATGGCTCAGACTCAGTTGAGAAAGTTTATTGTGATTTTATAGATCCTGAAGGTTTATTGATCTCTATCATTGGGATCTCTGTTTGAGGCCTGTGCTTACCTCTTCCTTTCCTGTTACTCGGTATTATTATTATCACCATTTTATTTATATATAGTGCCATGAACTGGAGGCAAGAAACGGCAAAGCATCAACCAGGACTGAGCCACTTACAGGCGGCCTCTGCTTCTGTTTACTTCCTATATATTGTAGTAGTCGTTGTAGATAATAAGTGCATTACAGCCATTACTTCTCTCTACCCTGTTCCATTTCATTCTGATACTTGCTTCCCGTCAATAAACTGCAAAGTTTAGGTCACTTGATTAACAGATACGGAGGGCTGGACAAATCCTGATCACCAGGGCGACTAACAAACGCTCCCTGACAGACAGAGTATATCAGTGTCCTCCCCAGAAAATGTTGCCAGCTGGATGGCAGCAAGAGCTAGCCGGGTACAACGTCCTTCCTATAGTACTTATCTATTGTGATTCTAGCTACACCGCTCCTTGCTCTCCCTCTCTCTCTCTCCACTATATTAATAAACGTGGTCATTTAAAGGCTGCTCTGCCTGACAATAATACTGACTTTTATTCCTCATTTGATTCTGTGGTCACCTCAGATGTCTTTTATGCACTGTTGTGCCGAGATTATTTCATCTATGTTGTTATGACCAATTATAAATAAATATTACAAGGGTGGGGGCAGTGTAATATTTAGCAATAATAATAAAGAAAAAAATCTGGAGGTTATTGCCCACACTGGAAGGTATTGTCCACTTGCTGACTGGACCCATTTATTGTTTTTTAACCTCTCTGCCTGGACTGGTCAGACTGGTGGTCAGTGGTCCTGCACAGTCTGCTGGCAGCCGTGCTCACATAGTGCTTATTATATATAATAGGATAAACAATGGTTTGTTCTGTTATAATAGGACCTCTATGGACGCCAAGAGCTGGGTGACAAGTAAGAAGAGTGGGTGGTGCACCCGGGAAATAGGTCCTGGGGAGAACACTGCACCCCTGTGTGTTTTGTTACTGCTACAGAATAACTGAAGCTGTCCTTTTTTCAGTGCATCCACCGGGAACCATTCCATTGAATTACTGGTGATTATACATCCTATGCAGAGCATTCTATAATGGTGTTATTACAGTAACCAATATCACACTTCTACATAAACTCCAACTGTCAATATCATAGCTGGGGTGTAGGCATTAAAGAACATTGTGCATGGCAGCTATAAATACCAGGAGCCAATTTCAAGTGACCACCAGTGACTGCAGTGGTGGGAATGACAATGTTTTATTGGCCAAACAAAGGACAAGTGTGACAGATGTAATGTGCGTGGGATCACATAGCCGATATCTCAGATGTTCGGGAAGAGTTTAGTACAGTAATCTGTGGACACAATATTGGTACATATTGTGCGTGTGGGTGAGTGTGTGAGTGTGTGTGTGTGTGTGTGTGGGAACTGTACATGGGTAAAAGAACAACGCAGTTTGAATACGCTGGTTATTTTGGCTGTATAATACAGAATAGTAAAAAAGTCTATATTGGTCATTGGTAAATATAATTTATTACATTTGTTTGATGTACAGTGGGTGTATTTTGTATAGCCACATTTCTAGAGTGTCTCCCATTTACATTATAGAGTCACAATATACAGGTTGTCTGTGGAAACATCAATAAGCTACATTTCAACATCACCAAACATTGCTTAAAAATGTGTAGTAATACATTGCACAAATACCTCAATGTCTGCTGTAATCGGCTGCACTAGATGTATTTTCCCATTTACAATAACAATGATTAGATTAGTGAAAAGTCACTTGCAGAAGTGTCAAAATGTAGGCATAAAAATAAATCAATGTAGGCTATACTATTATAACACATGTGTATTTAATAACCTCCCCAGCAGCTTGAATCCCTCTAGCCATTCTCTTCTGACCTCCCTCATTAACAAGGCATTTTCGCCCACAGAACTGCCCCACTGATTATGGTTTTTGGACCATTCTCTGTAAACTCTTGAGTATCTCAGAAACTGCTGATCTCCTGGGGATCTCTAAACACCCTGTCTGGCACCGAGACTCATTATGTAACACAGACATAGATACACAGAGTGACATCTATCATGTAATACAGAAAGCAAACTTGACTGGAGGCAAAGGTCAAAGATGTACGTATGACTAAAAGATCCCGTGTGTGGTCACTGTCTGAACACATTAGTTATCTTCCAACTGCATTTTATTCCTACTCCAGCCTGTTATCTCTTTATTCAAACCAGCAGCCATTTTGTTCCCCCCACACACTGCAATGTGCTACCAATTGGCACACTATATGCTGCTACTACTACTACAAAAGGGAGATAATTATTTTATGATACTCAAGACTGATGTTTCATCGTGATGATCCTGCTTTCTAAACAACTTGTGCAGACTTCCCTATTAATACTCTGATCAGCCACCAGAAATTACACCAGAGACTAAATGACGCATCTGTTTCCATTTGTGGTATTTATCAGTCATGGATGCTACGTATTATGGATGATGCATCTTATTTCTCTTCAGCAATAAGCATAATAATGTGTTTGGTGCATTGTACAACAACACAGAACACATGCACACTTCAATGTATTCGATGCATTTATTTTTCTACCACCATCACTAATCTGCTGGGATACCACCCCTGCTCTAATGCTAATGTTGGCCATCATCCCAAACAGAGGATAAAGAGTGAGAGCGCTATATTTGCACAAGGTAGAAAAGTGTTAAAGGGAGAAGCTCTGAATGATGGAATGTAGGGTCATAGACAGCAGTGAGTAGCAGCCTCTCAGATATACAGCTGCAGAATTTGGACAGCTCATTACTGTTGGGGAAAGGGGAGGCTAGAGAAAATGAGAAAAACAGTTAAGTTTTGCAAGGTCAACATTATCTAAAATATGTAAAAGTAAATATTCTCTGAGAACAAAATGATAGAATGGAATCAAACATCTAAAGTCAGTGAGTTAAGTAAAATAAATTGCGGGAGCTTGTGAACAAATGCTGAACCTACTTCTTGAATGATGCATATGAATGTTTTTCTGTACATCCCAGATCTGTTGCATCATTTAGATCTCTGGCCACCAGATTTCTGGCATTCATGACCGTCAGGCAGAACAGGAAAAAGGAAATCAAACTAAGAGACGCAGGAAAAGATGCAATGAAATAAATTACACTTTTGCACCGGCCATCTATTGCTATGATACATGACAGCAAACGCACATATTAAAATCCAATTTCGACAAAAATCTGACATAGAGCAAACCAATAATGCTGACTCGGATGGTAGTGGCACACAGTGGAAAAACATCCATTTCTCTTACACCTGTTTCCTATCTGAACAAAGCAGCATTCATACAATATTATGAAGATTTGTGGTTCATTGTTGGTTACTTTTACATGTAGATTTCAACAGAGGTAAAAAAAACCCCAAAAAACAGTTATTGTGTCTTTCTTAAGTGATGTGCTTCTAACATGTATGTGTGTGTGTGCTAAACATGACAGCCATGGAATGTGCGGTTACTTTCCTACATTCATAACAATGATCGCTTTCAATCCAGGTTACTATCCGGCATCTCATTAATTTCAGGGCCAGCGACGCTGCAATATTGAGCCAATTGCTGTAGAAGCTCTGGGGTAAGTGAGATCAAATCCCTAAATGTATCTAGAGTGCACTCTAGACAACGAAAACATATTACTCAGGTCTGTAAACCTTGGTTCTCAGGAAGTGACCGCACACAGGCCAAAAGTGAAGTCTCTAAACTTACATTCATGGAGGGTATGTGATGGTAAATACTTTCCCGTCAAAAAAGACAAAAATATTATAGGAGTGATACCTTTATTGGCTAAACAATTTTTTTTAATTATATTTGCTAGCTTTCACAGCACAGAGGCCCCTTCATCAGGCAACTTTACAAAGGAATGACTGAGAAAAATGCACAACATTTAATAGCTGTTACATCAACAAATTTGTACAGGGGAGGGGGGATACATCATTAAGCTAAAGTAATAAAAAGGAGGTTTTCGTTATGGATGGAAGAGTAAAAGTCGTAGGAGTTCAGAGGTCTGCACACTGCTGTGGGGTGTGAAGTGTGTCCATGTAGTGGGTCATAAATCCAGGTGTTAGGATGAGTCCTATAGTCAATGACTGGAATGTTCTTATCAGCTTGAATTCCCATATTCTTCTCTCCCTGTCATTTTTAAAAAGACGTTTCAGTATTAGGACTTTTAAATCTGTCATACTGTCTACTGGTCCAGAGAAGTGTTTACACACAGGAGTCCAGTGTCTTCTTTATTGTGTGCACCACATTGGAGGATGTACATGAGAATGTGTCAGTGATTTTATAATCTCGTTGTGTGTTGGGTATGTAGACTGTGTTTGTTGGTAGGACATGGGTATAGGTTTTGCATTTATTGTTTTTGCAAGGGAAGGTGCCAGTCTCTGATGGTGATGGAAGGGAACTTCTAACGAGGAGATTTCTTAAATTTGGAGGCTGTTTGTATGAAAGGAGAAGTAAATCTGGGAATATTTCCTTCAGTCTATTGTCTTTCTGAAATATGGGTTGAAGGTAAAGAGCAATTTTCCTCAAGATGTTCATGTAGGAATTGCAATTGACCACTAGGGGCACCCTGCTGTTAACCTCCTTCTGTTTAATCCAGGAGGCTACTCCTGGGGATCCTTGTGGCTCTGTGGATCTGTTCATATATAACTATTGGATGGTATCCTTGTTGTGGGAATGTATTTCTCAGTGATAGCAGGTGTTGCTTTCTGTCTTCACTGTCTGATCAAATCCGAATGCCTCTCAGAGCTTGGCTGTAAATGATGGACTTCTTTGTGTGTCCTGGGTGAAAGCTGTTCCATCTCAAATATGCTGGGCGGCCTGTAGGCTTATGATAGACTGATGTTTGCATAGTATAGTTTTTATTGTATAGTGTCATGTCCAGGAAATGTATCTGAGATTGTGAGTAGTTAAGAGCGAGTCTAATGGTTGGGTGAAATTTGTTAAAGTTTTTATGGAACGTCAGCAGCTCATCTTTAGAGCCCGTCCAGATCAGTACCAAATCATCACTATAAGGGAAGTTTGCTAGAGGTTTCATTGTGAAAGTTCCTCCTGTAGTTTAGCCATGAAAAGATTAGCATACTGAGGTGACATCTTACTACCCATGGCACTTCCCATACACTGCTGGTATATGTCTTTCCCAAAAGAAAAGTAATTATGATTGAGTACGAACCTGATCAGCTGCACGGTCGGCTCCGTAATTAGACTGTTTCTTTGAAGATGGTGTTGGCATGCGGCTATGCCATCCTTGTGGGGTATGTTAGAGTACAGAGACTCCACATCCATAGTTGCCAGTATTGAGCCTTCTAGAGTGGACCGAGGGCTGAAAGTTTGCAGAGAATATCCATGGTATCCTGGATATAGATGGGTGTTTGTCTCACCAAGGGTTTTAGTACATTCTCTATCCAAACAGAAATATTTTCCGTTAAGGTCCCAATACCAGACATTAATGGTCACCTTGGATTGCCTTCCTTATGTATTTTGGGTAACATGTAGAAGGTACCCATGTTGGGATTATCCAGTATAAGGTCCAGTAGAGAAAATGATACAGTGTTGAAACCATTTATGATCTTTATAAGTTCTTCTGTGTATTGTTTGGAGGGGTCTTCCATAATCAGAGTGTAGTATTTTTTTATCCGAGAGCTGTCTGTATGCTTCCTGAATGTAATCTGATGTGTTCATAATTACTACAGATCCTCCTTTATCTGCTGGTTTAATGATATTATTGTTAGATTTTATAGCATTCCTCTCCTCCACATTGAGATTGTGTGTCACTTCGTGGGGTTTGTCCAAAACCTCAGATTTAACTTTTTTTCTCAAACAGTCTATATAGTGATCCATAGTTTGGTTGTGTACCGGCTGTGGGGTCCAGTTTGTCCTCTTTCTTTCTAGGATTTTCTTGTTGCATATCAGTTTGTGATGCGATATCTGTTTCGTCATAAAAGAATTCCTTTAGCCGCAATCTTCGGAAGAATTCCTCCACATCACTGCTAAAATGAGCCGCGTCGAGGGGTTTTGTGGGACAGAATGTAAGTCCTCTGGATAAAACACGCTTTTCCACAGTGCTTGGCTCATATTGTGAGAGATTCACAACAGATGACGATGTATCCAGATTGTTATATGAATTGTGCTTTTTGTCTGGTACATTGAGACCAGCTTTCATCCTTAGTCTGTTGAGTTCATTTTCCTAAATTCGTGATTAGGTGATGCTGCAATTTATAAAAGAAATCACGTAGTACATTCCTGGTTGGATATGACACAGGTCTCTGTATTGTGGTGTTTAGAGAATTAATCTTATCTTGGATAGTTCTCCTCTTGCTATCGAAAAGTCCAATAAAGTGATTTCGCTGTTATTCAGATGATTTGTAGCAAAGTTTTTGTGAGAAGTGAGTATTGTAGGTGTGTCGAGCTGGATTCCTGATCATGAGGCCTTTGGGAATTAGATTATCTTTTTTGCATCTGGATAGGAAGAAGATGTTGCTATTCAGCTGTGCCAGTTTCTTCAGTAGGTTTTTAAAATCCATCTGTGTTCGGTACATTGGTGTATCTTCCATTATCAAAATGTGTAGCAAAAAATTTTTTTTTATTATTATTATTGCAGTACCGTGTTAACCAGAAAAATCTATGTGATGTTAAATACTTTTGCGTAAAAAAAGACAAAAGTATTATAGGAGTGATACCTTTATTGGCTAACCAAAAATTTGTTATTACAATTGCCAGCCTTTCAGAGCCCCTTCATCAAGCAAGCTTACAAATGAATGCGAGAAAAAGAAAAAAAATTTAAGAGCTGTTACATCAAGAAATTTGTACAGGAGGTGACAGAGGGGGGGACTGGGAAGAATACATCATTAAGATAAGCTAAAGTAATAAAAACGAGGTTTTCATTATGGATGGAAGAGTAAAAGTCCTACGAGTTCAGAGGTCTGTACTTTGCTGTGGGGTGTGACGTGTGTCCATGTAGAGGGTCATAGATCCAGGTGTTAGATTGAGTCCTTTAGTCAATGACTGGAGTGTTCCTATCATCATCACCATTTATTTATATAGCACCACTAATTCCGCAGCGCTGTACAGAGAACTCATTCACATCAGTCCCTGCCCCATTGGAGCTTACAGTCTAAATTCCCTAACATACACACAGACAAAAACAGAGACAGACAGACTAGGGTCAATTTGATAGCAGCCAATTAACCTACTAGCATGTTTTTGGAGTGTGGGAGGAAACCGGAGCATCCGGAGGAAACCCACGCAAACACAGTGAGAACATACAAACTCCTCACAGATAAGGCCATGGCCGGGAATTGAACTCATGACCCCAGCGCTGTGAGGTAGAAGTGCTAACCACTAAGCCACCATTCTTATCAGCTTGTGTAAATTTCATGGAGCTGGTGATTAAACTATATGTGCTTATATAACAGTATTCAGAAACCCTAGCCTATATATGGCCATTTAAGGACTGAAATGGACAACTCTTACAATAACAAAATAAAAACACCCATTTTATTGTGTGTGGAAGCAAATGGCTCTGTCACACACTTACTGACTAGAGTTGGTGTTGCACCACTTACGACATTGCCTGCAGCATTCACTATCGTTAATGTTCAGTAGCTGGTACACTATCCTGCAGGGAGGCTTTGAGCACCCTGTTAAAAGTGTGTAGGAGACATAGAAAGTCTTGTTTTCACTTTTAACAGGCAATGTTTTTTCCAGACCCAAGTGTACAGGGCCTTAAATTTACCAGTTTACACACACACACGCACACGCACTCTGCTGGAGAGAAAATCATTGCAACATTAGTCCAAATTGTCAGAAATGGTCAGGACTTGGCAAACAGCGGAGCCAATAAAGATAACGTTTTCACATGCACTTTTAAACTCTCGTTTACAGCTATGTTTTCTCTCACATATCTAGCAAACAGTTAGTGGGATCAATTACACAAAATCTCTAGCCTTGACTTCTGTAAACTTCTTAATTCAGTTGCAGAAAAAATAAATCTCATAAATTAAGAGACATATTGCATGTGAAAAAAATTGTTGAAAAGCTTTTTTTTCCCCCCTAGAAACAATTATAGTTCTATATTAAGGAATACTTTCAGATCTCAAAGACAGAAAAGGTTCAGGAGTGCGATTTTGTATAGCTCATTTTTTGTAATTACAGGGTAAGATATTAGAAATACAGCAAACAATAGCAGTGGCTGGGAACTGAAAAATCAATGACTGCACCCATGTGGGCTTTTACCAATACACATATTTAGCTACTTGGCCTTCTTGATGAGCTTATAGTAGGGGAATCAGGAATTTTTCCCCATGCCAGAAAAAAAACTTGTCACCTGACTAAACCGATCAACACTGCACTTTATAAACTGCGCAGGAAGAGGAGACTCCAAATTTGAGCTTGTGTGGCAGAAATGTCCATATACACTATATGGACAATAGCATTTGGCCACACCTGTTAATTATTGAATTGAGGCGTCTCAATCAGACCTGTTGCCTTACTGTATAAAATCAAACACCTAGCCATGCAGTCTCCAATTTCAAACATTTATGATACAAAATGGGTCGCTCTGAAGAGCTCAGTGACTTCAAGCGTGATGCTATGATAGGATGCCACCTTTGCAATAAGATTGCTCATGTAATTTCATCCCTGCTGGATGTTCCACAGTCAACTGTAAGCAATATTATTAGAAAGTGGAAGCATTTAGGAACAAGAGCAACTCAGCCGCGAAGCGGAAGACCACGTAAAATCATAGAGCAGCATCAACTACAGCTAAGGCGCATGGTGCATAAAAGTCACCAACGCTCTGCTAATTCCATAGCTGAAGAGTTCCGAACTTCCACTTGTATTAATGTAAGCACAAAAAAAGTGCCGTGGGAGCTTAGTGGAATGGGTTTCCATGGCCGAGCAGCTGCATCCAAGCCTCACATCACTAAGACCAATGCCAAGCATCAGGTGGAGTGGTGTAAAGCAAACATACACTGGACTGTGGAGTGATGAATCGCGCTTCTCTGTTTGGCAGTCAGATGGGCGAGTCTGGGTTTGGCAGATGCCGGGAGAACGTTACCTGCCTGACTGCATTATGCCAACTGTGAAATTTGGTGGAGGAGGGATAATAGTATGGGGCTGTTTTTCAGGGTTTGGCCCAGACCCCTAATCTCCAGTGAAGAGCAATCATAATGCTTAAGCATGCCAAGTCATTTTGGACAATGCTATGCTTTTAACTTTGTGTCAACAGTTTGGGGAAGGCCTTTTTTGATTCCAACATGACTGTAGTCCTTGCATTGTGCACTTGGGCACAAAGACATGGTATGGAAGAACTTAATTGGCCCACATAGAACCCTGACCTCAACCACATCGAACACCTTTGGGATGAATTGGAACGGAGATTGCGAGTCAGGCCTTCATGTCAAACATCACTGCCTGACCTCATAAATGCTCTACAGAATCAATGGCCACAAATTCCCACATAAACACTCCAACATCTTGTGGAAAGCCTTCCAAGAAGAGTGGAAGCTGTTATCACTGCAAAAGGGGACCAACTTCATATTACAGTATATGCATTAGAATACAATGTCATTACAGTCCCTGTGGGTGTAATGGTCAAGCGTCCGAATACTTTTGTCCATATAGTGTATCTTGTCTACATAACGGACTGAGGAGCTACACTGACTCCCTAACTTTCTTCATACTTTTACTAAGGATGCCGCTGTATCACATCACATCTTGAGCAGGAAACAAACAAGACGTGAACCAATTGTATGTAGATGAACTCCCAGAAGCCCTTGCTCCAGAAACAAAGCAGCTTATTTGCAAATCTGTCCCTAAGGAGATGGTTTACAGCTGAAGTACCAGCTATTCTTAGGAATACACACATATGTATGGGATTATTTATACACACACACTTAACTAATATGTTTCAGTGTAACATCATTTAAGGCACAGTCTGAAAGACAGGGTCTCAAGACAGATTGGGTCAGATGATCTACTAACTGAAGTGAGAAACTTTTAGATATGTTCCCTCTTTATTACATAGGCAGTCATTGTAACACTGAAATTACAAGATCTAATTTATTGGAGTGCAGCAGAGAGTTACACTTCACATATTACATACATAATGTGCTACTGATCCTTATCCCAATACAAACAGTTAAATAATTCCAGCCACTAAAGTTGCCACGTATTGAGCAATATGGATGGAGCTGGTGCCTTAGCCTTTATAGAGCAAACGTGTGTGTAGGGAATTTAGACTGTAAGCTCCAATGGGGCAGGGACTGATGTGAAGGAGTTCTCTGTACAGCGCTGCGGAATCAGCGGCACTATATAAATAAATGATGATGATGATGATGATGAAACGTGGGTGAGTATGTCCCAGACATTTCAGCCATGGAAGACAAAACATACTGCTAAGTATGGCCTGAGGGAGGATCACAAATCACTTACAGGGGACAATGCTTGTGCACAAAAGCTGGTGCATGCTGGTGAGAACCTGTGCTCCCGGCACAGTCTTAGAATGAACGTTGTGCTGCTGTATTTTACAGCTCACCCTGGTAATGATGAACACTTCATAGACATACAAAGTATGTAAAGGAAAAGTTAAAAAAACAAATGGGAAGGGGAGAGGGAGAAAGGGAAACCATACACAAGTTACACACAAACAACAAAAACAACATTTTGGATATATGCACTTTGTTCCATATGCATTTGACACAACAGTCTTCCAGCTCCAGTTTAACAACAGGAGCCTCACCTCACTGCTCTGTCCTGTTACTGTGTAGAAGCTCAGACTGGCTGTTACCTTAGATCCCCCACAATTACACTACACGGGGCCTGCCAGTACACTCAGAAGGTAATTTCACTTGCAGACCAAAAACAGTCATCTTTCAAATCGTATTTATATAAGATGTCGTCTAAAAACCAGATATATTTCTAATGGATCATCATTTTGGGGCCATGCACGCTGCAATGTATATGGAGAGTAGTGATGTCATTCCTGTAAATTATAAATGGTTTTGGTAAGTAGTGATATCATCTATTTCACATGACTCATTTTTACAGTGTTCCAGGAAGCGCATGTAAAATACTTGGAAATGAGGATGAACATATAAAAGCAACTTGCTTCACTTCAAACTAAAACGTGTTTATTATAAAAGGTCCCCTCCATAAAAATAATAAATAGGAACCACCTTGTCCGTGACTTAGAAGGCACTCACAGGACTTCTGCAAGGATTTTATTCCAAGTTTCAGAATTACAAATATTCTAACAAAAAACTAATCTCTGAAACTGCAGGATAAAATATAAAACACCTCCCGCTCAAATGCCACTATCATTCGGCATGACATCGGTACACGGTTAATCACATGACCAATTAGGAGCTAGAATCAAGGCCTTCACTCCAAGCTCACTATAACTTTTGCCTGTGGCAATGACACAGCAAAAACCAGCAGAACGGTGTGTGAATTCAAATGTGTTCTGCCAGGGAAGACATCAGGTTATATTACATGGACGAGGAACACGTGAATGCCAACATTTGCCTATCCAGTCCTGGAGGACAAAGAAGCCAAGACAACAATATGCCTTATACATAGTCTGAGAAACACATGACGTGACTCACTATATAGCTACAGAACCTGAAAGATCAGTTCTCACAAGTGCATTTTTCTTCAGTCACACGGTCATGTTTTCACCCAATTATGAGCCCACATGCTCAGTAGTAAGTTGGAACAAATCCACAGCCTTAGGGGTGATAACTGGAGAGGATGAGAAATTAAAATGTTCCCTGCAGGCAAGAAACTCAGCACATGCCAAATGCAATGCATCCCAAGAATTTACAGCTTCTACCAATGTAACATGAATAACCAGGCCGAGTACAAACCTATGCACTTTGGATCTACATACAATCACAGATTATCTGATTGAGATGTTTACAAACACAGCTAAGGGCACAGTCCGTCAGACTTTCATCATATAGACAGCAGTTTTAATTTTATCTTAAAAGTGTCTGGTTTTTTTTATTGTTTCAAAACAATAATAAACTGGCATTTGTGTAACAAATTATTAGAGAGAAAATGTGCTAAACTTAATTAAAATGGTCTCAATGGAACTACAATGTGTTCAATATAAGATTTCTATTTCACAAAATAATATAAAAACCTGTTGATTATAAGGGACCAATCACAACTAGGCTTTAGCATTTTGGATTGACCATTTCCTGCCCGTTGCAAAGTGTGCAGTGACCTAGGGGACATTGATTCCTGTGTTCACCATACTCCCAGTATAGCTCAAGAACAGACATCTGCCACCTCAGAGCTGGTGCAAAACATGTCCTTTTGTGGAGTGGAAATGGCCATGCACCTCTCTGGAATGCACAGAACATCCCTAAATACGAGCCCTCTCTACCACTGAATGTATTTTAAATAATTGTGTCTCCAGACAATTAAACTTATTTAAAAAACTTATTGGTGTGCCAACTCCATATTTTGCAAGGAACGCCCTCAGAATGTCAATCTCCACCCATCAGCTGGTGCATCACCTGTAATGCCACATACTCACTGGCCCCAATTGTCTGCCTTGTACTAACCTTGGATCTCATACCATCTCACAGTATTACTCACATTCTGAAGCGTTGCGGCTTTCCAAACCCTACATGCTCAATTCAACTCCTTTATCACAAATTAAATCCAAGGTGCGTGAAATGACTTTCAATTACCTCACCAAACGCAAATGAAATGCCAGTGGGTACCCAGCCTAAAGCAGATGCAAAAGCGCTTAGTGTGAACAAGCTCTAAAGACGATACATTCTAAGTAATTGCTTATAATATATTTTAGATAATCATACACCTTATAAAGCAAATTATCTTCATGGTTATGAACGCACATCTTACAAATTCCTATGTCCTTTACTTGGTCAGAGAACTCCTAGGTGATAATAATATCCTTGGTATAATCTACAGTACAAAATACATTATTCCAGGTTGAATATATTCAGCCAAGCCTGTGGCAAAAAAAAAAGAAAAAAGGAGAAGACCAGCAAGAGAAGGGCTCTGCCTAACATACTAGTGGCCATAACCCAACGGCACTAACAAAAGTGTGTGTCTGTCATAACACCCATTCAGGGTTACGTCTGCTGCATACCCAGCCAATAACATTCACTGGGAGTGTCCAGGCTTCTCCAAATATTCCTACACCAGTGGCTGCTGGGCCTTTTCTTCTTGCATTAAAAAAAAACCTATATTTCAAAAAAACTCCCAAGAGCAGTGTATCCCAAATCCAGTCCTTGGGGAGTCCTAACAGTGCAGGTTTTCTGGGTTACTAGTGAAATAATTAGTACAGCCTTTGAATATTTAAATGTGTCAGTCCATAATGAATGTAACCAGCAAGGTGATATGAATAACATGCACTTTAAGGGCTTCCAGAGGACTGGATTTGAAAAACACTGTCCTAGAGTAAAAACAAAACAAAAAAGCAATCAGATTAAATAAGGTTGAGTTAATCACAATCTTGAAAAAAGTAGGTTGCTTTCATACAAAAATAATGCTATTACTTTGGGCAAAGAGACATTTAACACCTATTTACACAAAAACATATATGCTTTGCAGCACCATACCCAAAAATAAAGCTAGGTAGGATAAGAACGCATATCTGCCAAAACATAGCTCAGCAAAAATCAAAGTACAAAGGTTTAAAGATGAAGAAAAAGAAAAGAAAAAAATCAACTAAAACAATTGTTATTGAATTGTTGCTGAAAAATGTGTGGGCAAGTAATCCGTTTTCATATAGGATGTTTTATTTCTTACTGTAAGGTGCATACAAGTGGGTTAAAGCCAATTAGGGGTTGTGCTCAAGAGAAAGAGAAAGATACATTTAGCTCACTGAATCATCATAGCTGGGGTGAGAGGGGAAAACCATCTATTCTCATAAACAAGTGACAAGCTTATCAAACAGAAATACATCACAAAAATAAGATCATTGCATACTAAATCCACCACAAGTGTCCCTACTTACTGTACTTAGCCCCGCACAATGCAGATACATTTGGCATCTTCATTTGTCTCCCATGGCTCCTCCTTATCTCCCACTTCAAGCAAAATTATACATTTATACCATGTAACAACCAAGTAAATGTTAGTGAATGCTAGTCTTTTCTTTAAATATATATATATATATATATATATATATATATATATATATATATATATATAGATCATAGTTCCTCTGATGATCCCCAATGCTATAGTTATTCCATGAAAATAAACAATTGCCTTTTGTAACACAAGTGGGCAGTGCCCACGGTCTGCGTTCAAATAGGCAGAAGAATGGAGAACATGCAACAGGTTGTTCTTGGCTTTGGTCATTTACCCCTAAAAATGAAGTAGTGGAACATACAGGAAATCAAAGACAAGTTGGCCTAAAATAATTGAAACAAGTACTAAATTTTTGGCCTGTGAGCCTATACTGAACAACATCTGGAAAGCTACAAGCTACTTAGTGACTAAACTGCCAGTTTGACAATTACTTTTTTTGGCTGAGACTTAGAAGTGTTTTCACCTGTTTCCTCACTCTATGACCCTATAAGCAGCATGCCAAAAGACCATTACACTACACACCCTTTCCTGACTGAAAATATGTGAGTGGGTGTGAGGTGGATGACATATCATTAACATGGGATAACACACACTAAAGAGGAGATTTAATGAAGCGTCTAAACGGAAAAGTGGAGGTGTTGCTCATCGCAAAAAATCAAATTCTAGCTATCATTTCCTTAGTACATTCTAGAAAACGTGACCTTGAACATGATTGGCCGATATGGGCAACACCTCTACTTGTACCTCTTAGAAGCTGTAGTAAATCTACAGCTGTCGGAGACATCATAAAAGATGGCGTTCAGGAGAAAAAACTGGAGACAAGTAGCTAGTATTAGCTCCCACAAATAATGAAGGAAATAATGTACATTTATTTTACACACTGATTGCAAAAGACATTCTATTTTAAATAACTTTAATTGATCATAATATTTGGAGATTAACATTAAATCTGTTAAAATAGGTCAGCAGTGTTTCCTTACTGGGGCTTCAATCACATTTTTTTTCTTGATGTTCCTGTAGCTTACTCCAGAGTCTCCACGTGCATTGAGCAAAGGCCATGCCAACAATACTTGTTAGGCTTTTCATCTCCATATCATTGCAAAATCCACAGGTTACAGTAATATAACAAGTCAGCTCCTGGTGCAGTCTTTAAATTGACTGGCTGGCTATAAAGGGCTCAATCCACAAGTGGATTCTCAACCCGTCAGATGTTTACCTAAACGAACACCTCAAGTTACAGCATTGGGTGGGAGCACAGTAAGCTGATCCATTAATGGTTTATCTCCTCTGCCCCATAACCAGTTTCGGGCAGGACTCTTAGTCCAGGAGATACAGTGCCTTTGCAGAATGTTGTTTACAGCAACATGATGTGATCTTTCCAGTTGTTTTGGAGAACAGCCTATGGCATGGCATCAAGGAAGGCCAAGGAGTTACAGAACATGTTCTGGGACTTGATAACCGAAATAGAGGAGGAGAGTATAATTAGCAACTACTAATTTTAACTAAGCCAAAGGTGTAACTTTCAATCGTTGGGTCACATAGCAAAATTGTGGGTTGGGGGCAATGCTTATCTACTTAACACACGAGGTCCCCACACTCCTTTCTCCATTTGCCCAGGCCAATGCATGCACAATGGATCCCTGTTATTGAATAATTAATCTTTAGGCTAATATTTCTCAACACATCACCTGTCTCCCATCTCTCTCTCGAAGTCCTTTAAATGTGCCCTACGGAAAGCAAGTTCTGTTTGTAACAAACTTAACTCCATACACGACCTCTTTCTCTCAAAAAACCTCAACCTTCTAGCATTAGAAATTGACACAATCAGACACTGCCTCACCTGCAGCCTTTTCACATGGTGGCCTCCATCTCACCCACACCCCCAGACTTGGAGGCAGACAAGGAGGTGGGGTTGGACTTCTCTCCCCACAATGCACATTCACAGTTCTACCAAGTGTCCCATCAATTACGTTTACATCTTTTGAAGTACATACTATCAGGATTTTTAACCTATTTTCTATGCGTGTTGCTGTCATCTATCGGCCCCCTGGACCACACCAACAATTTCTTGAACATTTCTTTGCATGGCTCACTCACTTATCTTCTGACATCCCCACCATCATCATATCCCTATTGATAATCCAACTCCAATGCTTCTTCAAAACTACTCTCTAACCTCCTCACTTGGCCTCTCCCAGTGGATTTAATCCTCTACTCATCAGGATGGCCACTGTCTTTATCTTGTTTTCTCTAGACTATGCTCAGTTTCCGATTTCCTCAACACTCCTTTCCCCCTTTCGAATCATTACTATATCAGCTACACCCTCACCCCCAGAACTTTAACCTCTCTGCTATCAAACTCTACCAAGCCTCCTCAAACCTGCAGGTATCTTAACTTTATTGATTTTTAACAGTTTTTCACATCTCTCCCGAATTTCTACATTCTCCTCCTCTGAAGCAGTACCTCGTTGTCACCAAACCCTACAAACTATCCTCAATCAAATGGACCCAGCAACTTTTCATACACTGCTTCGACATCGTTGTCAGCTGTAGCACACGAAGATAACAAAATTTTCAAAAACTCTCTCATAAAGCAGAACGTCACTGGTGTAAATCTTGTACCTATAATAATTTCCTCACATATACTACTATCTACCACTACCATTAAAATGATCTGGACACTGCTAAACAAACAAACATACTTCCAATCTCCTCTCTGCTCAGGCTTCTAAACCCAAATGCCTTTTTAACACATTTAAATCTTTTCAAAACCATCCCATCTCAAACCCTCGGACTACCATCAGTTCCTGTGATCTGGCTTCCAACTTCAAGGACAAAACTGATAAGATCAGATTTAAAATGGTATCATCTCCCTTGACAAGCAAGCAGTTCAATTCCATCGCAGCACCCTCTGACACCATCTCTTCGTTTGATCCCACAAATGAAAAGGTAGAATTATCTACTCTACCCCCTGTCCTCTTTATGCTACATCCTCAAAAATCCCAGTCTCCTGTACTCATTCCACCTCTAACTAAAATCTGTAATCTCTCTACCGGTATATTTCAATCATTATTAAAGCCCACAGCGATGACTCCTATTCTGAAAAAGCAAAGTTCAGACCAAAACTCTATCAAATTACCACCCCATCTCTCAGCTCCCATGCCCCTCCATGTTTTTTGAAAGAACTGCAAACTCACCTCACACACTTTCTTACCGCAAACAACCTATTGAAATCGAAAGCTTGACTGAATAGAATCCAACACCCCACGGAGACTGCGTTGACCAAGGTAGACAATGATTTGATCACAGCTATCACTAAAGGCCATTACTCTCTTCTGATTCTCCTGGATCTCTCTGCTGCATTTGATACGGATGACCACTCTCCTCCTACAAACACTACAATCCCTTGGCCTTCAAGACACTGTCCTAACCTGGCTCTAATTCTATCGAATCATTCTTTGTGTTAAGTTCTCTGGAACAACCTCCACTGAGCTTCCTTTATCAGTTGGAGTACCACAAGGCTCAGTACTAGGTCCTCCGCTATTCTCTATCTACACCACTTCTCCTGGAAATAAACTCCTTTGTATTTCAGGTGTAATCCTTGACTCATAACTATCTTTTGTTCCCCACATTGACTTTATGTTTAAATCCTGTTGCATACATCCAAAACACTTTTCCAGAAACATACATATCTCACACAAGACACTGCAAAAACTTTAAATTTGTGAACTCATAATCTCTCGCATTGAATGCAATTCCCTACTTATTGGTAGATTGATTTTCCTTGCAAATTGTTCTTCCTCTGCTCAGCCACGGTCTACATTGATTGCGTGTTTTTCATTGAATCCAATATAAAATTCTTCTAACATACAAGGCCATCAACAAAATTGCACTAACATACATCTCCTCACTTGTCTCAAAATATCTTCCAACTTGACACCTCCATTCTGCACAAGACCTGCTTCTTTCTTCCACTATCATCACATCCTCCCATTCCCAGTTATAGAACTTTTCCGGGTTGCACCCACTTTGTAGAATCCCCCCCCCGCACACAATAAGACTTTTCTCTAGTCTTCAAACCTGCAAGCGTTCTCTGAAAACCCACCTCTTCAGGCAAGCTTATGATATTCCTCAACCACCATCTTAACCTCCTCCCTAGGTTACCTCATTACCACCCTCTACACAGCTAACACAAGACAACAACCCTGTGACCAACACTGCTGTGTGACTGAATCATACAGCCCACTACTTTTTACCTCTGCACTCTAGCTGGACCAATATGCAATATGTAGCAATTACCCTCATGTATCAAACTCCCATTGTCCCATAGATTGTAAGCTTGTGAGCGGGCCCTTCTTACCTCCGTCTGTATGTATTACCCAGTATCGTTTTATTATTGTGTTTGCTCCCGATTGTAAAGTGTTACAGAAATTGCTGGCACTATATCAATAAGTGTTGATAGGGATTAATATTTCACTACTGCTGTGTCATCTGAAAAAGTTTAGTTAACTTCATTATTTATACTGCCTGTGCTAGGCAGGCAAATATAATTCCAAGTTTTGCATTAAGTGATGCCCCCACCTTGTGAATGCCATTGATTTGAACGAGCAAAGCCTAGGAAAATCAGCTACTTGGAGTAGCCCACCAGTCTCTGGCTAAGGTGAGAAGTAGATTGGTAAAAAACAAAATAAATAAATTCAGCAGGTGATCAAGCAGCTTAAAACATCTGGCATACTACCCCCATAAAGAATGTTTAGGTAGTTGGAAATGCCACTTATTATAAAAATTTAAGAGAACTTTTAATTTTTAGATATTGATAAAGGAATAGAAATTAAAAAAAAAAAAAAAAGATACTTGTGCTAGGAATATTTTTCCTTTAAATTTGAGTGCACACAATCATTTCTATTCAATGGAGTCTGAAAGCAGACAACTTCCTAAAAGAACTAAAATATTTATGGACTACAAAGAGATGTGCCTGGAATAATGATTCAGTGGTCTCCGAGGTTGGTGTCTGAGAGAAGAACTGGGGCTCTGAAACCACTTTTATTAGTATTGATACCTGTAGGTACATCTAAAAAAGAATCATCTTACATCCTGTGTGTGTATGTTTTATGTTCTTTACTTAAGGTACATCAAACAATAACACGTAAATATATATATATAAACCATTACTGTAAATTATAAAGGATACTAGAAGTCACAGAGAATTTCCATGACCATATGAAATTATGAAGCAGATTGCTCTTATACAGATCACGGAACTACTTATACTATCCTTATACTTTATAGAAGGTTTACAATACTCCTTAGCACACACACGTTCCTTTATTTTAACAGACAGTGATAACAATAGTATATGTTCCTTTAGAAGATCTCAGCAACTTGGTCTCCAAGCTGCATATATATTACTGCTGTAAGTGTGGATTATAGAGACAGCTGAAGAAGCCCCTAAAGTGGATAAGGGCATGGCAGTGGCCTATACTTCTACAGGGTCACATTGTATATACACAGTATTGTGTGTGACCATTTTATGGCTAGTTTATGCCCATTGCGCACACCAACGCGAATGGGAACCTACAAAACGTTAGGAAGCTGCTATTTTTGGTAAATTATCACAATTCATACAAAATACCTGATTGAAAACTACTTGGTGCAGAGCTGGGACTTTTTGCAGTCAATGTTTAGTGACTTCAACAGTACATATAGGACAGTAAGACACAATGCACAAGGAACCCGATTCATTTTTAATGTAATGAAAACTAAATGGCTTTTCTTCTTAAATAGCCTGCAAGCCATAGTTGCTAAAAGTCCCAATTTTCAGGGACAATCCAAAATGCTGAAGGTATATGAAAATATTCCTATTATACCACTTTCATACTGCCGCCCTGGCAATATCCCGGGTTTTTCAAGCCAGGTTTTTGCCGGGGCTCGGAGCGCCCCAGCTCAGAAACACCATTCATACTGCACCTCGGACCCGGGAATTTCCCGGGTTGACCCCATTCATACTGCACAAGTCTGTGCCCTGGCAATTTGTGGGAGCCATCACCAGAGCAGTTTTCATTGGCTGAAAAATGGTGATGTCATTGAAAGGTGACTGGTTTTTTGACGCACACACTTTTTCAGTGAAATAAAAGCAATTTTCTCCAACAAACTCCGATTCTGCTTCAGCATGATCTGCACTCCACCATCCACCATTTCTCCTAAACTCCTTCCCGAATCTTCCACGGGCTCCCACCGATGATATCATCCTCCAGAGACAGGCAGACAGCCAATCAGCTTGTTTTCTGTGCAACCCAGGTTGAAAAACCCGGGTTGCACCATCCATAGTGCAAGCAACCCGGGTCTGACCCGGGAATTACCCCTCGATAAATCCCGGGTTGAAGACCCGGGTTTTTAGACCCGGGATTTTTGACTTGTACCATTCATACTGCACCAAGACCCGGGTCGTTTGAGCTCGCCCCGGCAAAAACCCGGGATTTTGGGGCAGTATGAATGGGGTATTATTCACAATTGACCAACTGAACAGTGCCCTAATTGTGGTTCTGTATGTAATTTTGATCTGTATGTGGCTATAATGTATATTACAGAGAAAACATAGCGTAGTAGAAATTAATAAACACGTGTTCAGTAATGTGTCATTCTGCACAATATAAACACACAGATATTCTGTTACAGTGCTCTATTAAAGGTCCACGTTCTACATCCAGACCCAACAGCTGCTTCCATTGAAAAACTTTTAAGACTTATTTTAATAGATCCATAGCATTATACCGATTTCTGACCTCATGCATGGCATATAGGGTTTACAGGACATACTGTGATTTTATATGGATTATGCCTTTACTTATATTTTTCTCTGCTAACAAATCTGTCTCTAGATCTGAAAAAAATCCCATAGGCACTGGTCAAGCAAACCAAATATCAGATAAGCTGGTCCCCTGAAATCATGTTAAGTGTGTAATTCCATTAGCTCCAACTTGTGGTTGAAAGGCAAGAGATATTGTATGATTTATGGTTTGTGTCACTATTTTCCCAAGTTTGAGGCATATTTTCTATAATAAGAAAATAAAACATCACTGACAGCTTGGCAACCACCTAGGAGACAGCAGGACGATAACCTTTTATGAAACCTGCCTAGAGTATGTGCTGTTCTAAAAGAAAATATAATTTTCTACATACACACAGTACTTCTTCCTTGGCATGATTGAATTAAAATGTTTACCAGTTCAAAGGGATTTACATAGGAAGAAGAAAAAAAAAAAAGACACAAGTCAAACATCTGGAGATAAGATGTTCAGCTAGTTCTGCCCTGTAAGCAATACTTTCCCACTGCCTGCTGTTACATAGTCTCTATAGGCAACAAAACCCTACCCCAGGGTTATCACACTGCACAGAGGCTTCAAAGCAGACTTGGGACCCTGTCATATCAGCTGTTGTGGGACCTGAACACCCAAATTAAAAGTACATTACATGGAACCGTTACAAACTCAGGGACAGATTCAAATAATCGCAACGTGTTTCCGGAGCAGTCTGTGGAGACAAATCGCCTCAATGTTGTGACTCAAAGCTCTGCTCATTTTCCCTCAATTCCCATAGAAGTGCAAGAAACCTGAGGAGATTTCATACCGCAGTGGCCGGCAATACCTTTAGGACAACTGAACCTCTTCCTTAGAGTTTCAGGAAATTAATATTTGAAATAACTTCACGTCTGCATTTCTCCTGTGTGTGTGATCCATTACGTTCCATATGTAGCACACAGAGATCAAATATGGAAGTACATTCAATGCACATATCCTAATGCAGTGTGCTTCTCTGCACAGAAACGCACAAAGCATGGAACTTGTGCTGAGAAAAAAAAAAAAAAAAAAAATCAGACAAGAACCATTCTCTTTCGAGATGTTTGTCAAATGCATCAATGAAAGGTCTAGCTCTATAATGAATTTTCTTCAGGAACTGATCCAAGCACCCTACATCTGGAATATGTGTGTGTAAACAACTGCTGTTGCTTGACATGACCACTAAGGGGTATTTACTAAACTGCGGGTTTGAAAAAGTGGAGATGCTGCATATAGCAACCAATCAGATTCTAGCTATCATTTATTTAGTACAGTCCACAAAATGACAGCTAGAATCTGATTGGTTGCTATAGGCAACATCTCCACTTTTTCTAATCTGCAGTTTAGTAAATAAAATCCCCAATTGCCATCTCTCACATAAACGGAATATCAGTTTTTTGGCAATACAATCTATATCTTGTTAAAAGCGGAGACAATGTCCATTTTTTCTTTGTTATCAGATGGTTATTAAATGGAAAAACTGCTGTACGATTTATAGGACATTGGAAAATGAAGGTTTATTTTCTTTCCAGTTTGTCTTTTGTTTTTCTCTCAGACTGCCCTACACAGAATGATTCCCAAGACGTTTTGAGCATTGTGGTTGATTTGCCTGTGTATTCAGAAGTAATTAATGGCATTTTTTAAACTCAAGGACCTATTGAAAATACAATACAATTCTAAGTAAATGTTCAGACTATTGTGATAAGAGGGTCCTTCATCTAACTTGTTAACACTACTGGGTTACTCAAAATCACAAGGGAGCTCCTAGATGTGTCAGGCTACATTTTACACACTGCATACTTTTTTCTCTCTGGAATGTTTAAGTTGGCCCATCACCTACACACAGCAGAGGGATATACAGCTTATCAACCTGCTAGGAACCAATTATATTGCTATGGCACTGTTTCTCCTGCCATATTCATGAAGTACTTGTTCTTAGTGTACTGAATGGCTGCCTCGAATGTATGTACATGACAGGTTCACTATACTGAATGTTTGCCTCGAATGTATGTACATGACAGGTTCACTATACTGAATGGTTGCCTCGAATGTATGTACATGACAGGTTCACTATAAACATTCCCTTAAAAACAAGTGTTGGACAATGTCTTCCCCTTCTCAACGGCCATTCTCTGAAGCCTGGAGTTGTTGAGAGCCATATAAAACTGTTTCAGGGGCCTCGAAAAACCACACAATGCATAACCCCAATAAAGTAAATATAAAAAAAAAATTCAACTTTAACGTTCAGGAGATTGAGGTCCCTTCCTCAGGTTCAACATAAACAGTTATTTTTTTTTTAAACCTGCAAATTTCTTCCAAGTCAACCACAAAGGGGACTTGACATTGAAGAATTACTTTAAATAAATAAATAAAAAAAATACAGCATATGGCAATCATGGAGAATATTGCTGTGTACTTAAGTAATAAATCCCACAAATACGGCAAGATTAATAAATAATAGTTTGGGCACCAAAGGGACCATCAACTGGACTTTTGAGATCTTCCTCTGTAGTTATATTAAACTAGTAGTCTTTGCAGATGTCTTCTAACATGTGCTAGTTTAATTAGCCAGCCATCATGCGAGAGTCCTTCTATTCTTCATGTAGCAGACCTGTGGACGCTGTAGGACCCGGCCTTGGCCTCAATCCCCCCTCCTCCTTTTCCATAGCTTAACCCATACCCTCCACACAGTCTATTCATGTCCGGTTCTTGGTTTTCCGGCCAGTCGTGCACACATACTCTACCCTATTTGACCATGCTTCAATAATATTCAGCAATCACTGCAATTACTGGCATCTGTCATTATATTTATCTTGAAAACATACTTTTATTAATAAAACAACAACAACAAAAAAACAAAAAACAACGGTGCACAGAATAAGGTGCTGTAACCAGATGTCCACTATCATTCTCTAAACAAAAACATTACAGTAATAACCAGTTACTGTGTATTACAGTACTTTTACTTATATCTATATCTTCATATACATACACACACTATATATATATATATATATATATATATATATATATATATATATATATATATATATATATATATATACACACATACATATACATATACGTATATATACACATACATATACATATATACACACACACACACACACACACACACACATTATATACATACATATACACACAGTAAACATGGGTTCTCAATTTTGTATGCTGATAACAGCTAGCAAGTGTCCAATTACTCACGGTCATGCCAATGTGGCAATCACTTTCTCGGTGTCTTAGGAGAATCCATTGCCCCTTGTGCAGCCACGTCCTCGCATTATTTCAAGAGCCTGTTTAGAATCCACTTTTAGCATTTCATTGTGTATTGTAGGTTTAGAATCATCCTTCTACTACTTTGGACACTGACTTTCAATGGGGCATGGATGACGGTGGATGCGATTTAACCGCAACGTGAAAGAGGATACAATATCGTGGATCTCACACAAAAAAAGCAGGTCAGGTTGGAGCAGATTAGAGAAAAAGTTTGTAACTAGAAAAAATCCCAAGTGCCAAATATCTGTTGTGCTTATCCAAAACTGGAATGGGTACTCATTTCAGTACGTACACCTCTTGCCTGTTGCTTTAACACAGTCTGCAAATGCTCAGTAAAACTCTGTACACTTCAGTAGCAACTTAAGTTATAGAGGACCACTAAATAGACAGTGCAATTTTTGTGAAGTGGTGCAACGAATTATATATGCATATGTCTTGGTAGCTTATTAAAATAGAAAATTAGTGTTTCATCACAAAGAATGCACTTATACCTATGCATACCATTCTCCCGGTTACTCAGGCTAAGGCTGGATACACACTATCCAAAATTTGTCCCAATGCAATATCCTTGATGTTTTAACCAAAGATTAGAAAGAAAAAAAAGTCCCGTTCAACATGCCGGTTCATGTGTACACACAAAATACATTTTACAAGATTTACCTCCAGATCTGTGCACTTCACGTTGATATGCTGACTACCACCACTTATGGACACCTCTAAACGTGTTATCAACTATTCCCTCTGCACCTTATAGCAGTACTTTAGTAAGAAATGAAGATAGATAATATTTGCACAGATATTCTAAAAAGATACAGGACTTACTCTATTTTATTACCATAACTACAACTCTAACATCAAATTCTTTACATGTCTGGGTTGCAACATATTAGTTCGGCAAATACTTCAGGTCATAAAGAGGGCACTTCCTCACTGTGTACTGCCTGGAATCATTTTCACTTCCTATATTCCATTAGGAAAAGTTTGTAAAGGAAAACTTGACAGCACACAATAAATTATGTAAAAGAGAAAAAGAACAAAGCCTTAATACCCGTTCCCAAAACAAAACTACCAATAAGTGCCAGAGATATGGAAACCAAACCTGGGAGCTCTGCAGTTCCTGGGTTCTGTCTTGTTCCATTTTAACTTGTAATATGCATTCTTGTATAGCAAAACATGTTCTTAATTGTATAGCATATGTAACAAATAATTCACATGTCTGATATTGCCTATAGGTTTAATTTCCTTCTCATAGCCAACGTGTAAGTTCCCCAGGGTAGTTAACTAAAAGGGTACACTTGTACAATCAACAACCCACTAGTGTATCTACTCAGTCCTAATCCTTAGGAGTTCCAGTCTAATAGTCATCACCCAAACCATGCGAATAAGCAGGATCCTCAACCACTGCTTTAGTCCGCTTCCTCTTGTCTGCAGAATATCTTGTTCTTCAACTAAACAAACAGAAAAGAATCCAACCGCACTAAGTTAAATAATATAAGAAATTCTTTGGTATGTAATTATCCACCCCATATATTCCCCTTTAATTTATATGGAGGTGTGCCCACACATTTAAATACATCATTTCAGAACAAAGAGAAAAAGAAAAGAATGTTTTGCATTCCTATTAAAATTACTTAATCTTTATTAGTATTCATTAAAATGTTCCTCTCGATTCTTAAATAGGTAGCAAAATATTTAAAAACAATTGTGAACTAAGTGAAAGTGAATTATTGTCAAACTTAACCATCAAAAATGTAACTAAAAAAAGTGATCAATTATTAATCATAGTTTGAAGCGAGGAGATTGTTGTGCTTTGTTAAAGTTAATTTAAACCCTTCCTAAAATTATATTATTGTATCCTTAATTATTATATCAAACTAAGTTTTCTGCTATAACTATGTATTCATATCTTCAATACTAGTTGTTATGATAAATTGTATTCCTTAATGATTTCTTTACATTCATAATATAATTTTAACAATTATAACATGGTAAGAATACGAAATATATCTTGATAGCTACTAATTGGGGGTACGATATGCCCTGCAATCCTCCTGTAAGGAAATATTTTCCCGATTTGCTTATTATGGAAGACACCCAACCAGTTGGAGAAATATACTGTTAAGGAAAATATTTTATTTCACAAGACAGAACAGAGCCAAGAACTGATAAAGTGTATTGTAATATAGATAGGAGACCATATATATATATATATATATATATATATTAAAAAAAAAAGTATAATTATTTGATGAATATAATTCCATCCAACAAGGTATAGCAGTTTGGGACTATAATTTTAAACTCACAATAATTCACTTTGACTTAGTTAACAAATGTTTTTAAATATTTCACTACCTATGATATAATCAGGATGATTATTTTAATGAATATTAATAATCATTGAATGCCTTCTTCGTAGTCATAACCATGGTACAAGTATGGTGAAATATATTCGCTGTCTATTGTTGTTAAGGTGAATAACTCTTCTGAAGAAGAGTTTTCAAAGATTTAGAATGTCTAGCTACCAAAACAAATATTCCTTGAGCCTATTCTCCTGCTGCAACGCCAACATTCCATTTTCTATATGGCAATAAAAATAGTATAGACTGCCGTCTAAGTTTGTCCTTCGCTGCGACATAAAGCAAATATATATTTGTATTGGTAGTGCTCCAGATTTGCCATCTCCAGCTCTGGGCTGGCTCCTTTAGGCAACCCAATACAAACTCTTGAGCACCAGCCATCCTTGAAATATATATATATATATATATATATATATATATATATATATATATATATATATATATATATATATATATCTATATCTATATCTATCTATATATCTATCACTTACACCTATTGTGAATGAAGATATTAGAAGTCACTAATAGGTCACACAAAACCAAGCTAACTTCTAGTCTACATAATAGTTTATGGAAAGGGATGGCTATTTCTTATACTACACAGACTTTCCTAATAAACACTGGTGTGATGACATCAGAACTCGTCATGTGTACAGATTTTTATTTATAGGAGTGTATACATGAATTACTTGCCTCATAACATGATTATATCTTATACTGGAGTGCATAGAAAGAAAAAAAAAAAAAATAACCAGTACATGAATCAGTGTTAGCCTGTCATTTAACTGCAGCTCTTATAAACAAAATAGAGTCCTGGGTTCTGATTTAAAAAGCCAAACCTGTAGCCATTTAAATTGTTGTGACAGCACTGTTCCAGTTCCAGTATATGAATCAACCAATCCACACAGCATTTCTGCCAAGCACACGTGCCTGTTAGTCACTGTCTGCCTCTTAAATTAGAGAAGTGTCGCTATCCTAACATGGAAACCTGCTGCAGAGGAGTGAAAGACAGCTTGATTTATAGAAGAATAAATACTTCAGTTATTTCATGGATATTACTCAGCTCAATAATATATATACACACACACATATATATATATATATATATATATAAATTTCAAACTGTATGTTTACTTTGTGTATCTGGATACTTTAGTGCCCCAAATAGGACGAGGCGGTGTTGAGCCTGTGAACCAAAGAGAGACCCTCACAGCACCTCTGGAAGGGTTCTAATAAACCTGGAGGGCAAGTGGCCTTTTAGGAGTCCAAGATGGTCAAGTGGAACAGCAGCTAGCTGCAGCTACTGTTTTTGTGCTTACATTAATGCCAGTGGAAGTTTGGAACTCTTCAGCTATGGAATCAGCAGAGCAAAGGTGGCATCCTATCACAGTACCATGCTTGAAGTCACTGAGGTCTTTTGTATTACAAATGTTTGCAAATGGAGACTGCATAGCTAGATGCTTGATTTTATTCCCCTCTGGCAACGGGTCTGATTGAAACACCTCAATTCAGTCATTAACAGGTGTGGCCAAATACTTTCGGCCACAGAAACACACACCATATGAGAAAAAGATTACAATTCACACTTTAATTCGCCATCGGTTATTTTGTGTTCAGCACCGGGTCAGCTACCTAGCGGTCCTGCTCTATAGTAAAAGGTCATGAAGGATTCAGCAACCTGCAAAGTGGTTAACTAATGTGAGCCATCACTCTGCTACTATTGGATGCTTCACACTGCTTCGCAGTTGAAGCCCAGTTATTGACTGCCTAACTTGGAATAATATTAGTCAGTGATGACTAGTTCCCAAGACCAGCAAAACCTCAAATAGCATCGCAGATGGCGGTAGTATGACAAATCTTTCACGTCACACTTGCTCTTTCAGTGGTTAAACCGGAGACCATATACAACTACAATAATTCAAAGATAGAATTATTTGTCCATTTATCAGCAAAGACTACTTCTGAATTAACACAAAACTTCATATTACCAATAGTGGGTCTATATATAAATGAAATCCAATTATCAGCTCAGGATGCCCTGCGCATTAGAGTAAAGTCCTATGCTATAGATTTAGAAACTTAAGTATGTGAAAAAAAGCAAACACACACACAAAAAAAAATAAAAAAAATAAGATGTACAGTAAAAGTTACAATAAGAATTTACTTGCAAACAGCTCCATTCTCTTCACACAGAAGCACAAATTTATCACAAAAGTATTCTGTTCAGGAACAAGTCAGAATTTCTAACATAAAAATAACTTAACCTTCTTAAATTTACTTTTGTATTCTCATATCGATAACAATACGCTGCTTCTATTACATGGAAACTTCATTGCAGTTTTGTTTCACCTGTATTGCCTGTTTCCCTCATTGTCTGTATTGTAAAACTCAATAAAATATCTTTAAAAAGAAAAAAAAAACAAAACTTAAAACATGGGAGAGTAATGATTACTTGTAGGCATTAACACTATACTACCACCTATTAACAATAGGTTCCTTCCCCTCCCCAGGTTTCTGTTCTTCATCTTCGAGACCCAGTTGAAAAACGGTGCTGTTTGACACTAGTTGTACAGGGCGCAGGGTTTGCCAATCAGAAGCTACAATCTTGCTTCTGATTGGTTCTGCCAAGAACAGTCCTGCAGAACATTTAAGTTTGATTGGCAAATTTAATTGTTCTGCCATTTAGGTGGTAATGTGACATTAAGGGGCATATTCAATTGACAGCGGAATTGCAGATTGCCGAAAAATATTACCGTTAATACGGTAATCCTGCGCGTAAATACCGTTAATACGGTATTTTACTCGCTGGATTTCAGCTCGCAGCTCAGGGAGCTGAAATCCAGCGAGATAATATCTTTCGAGCGCTGGGTTTTCGGCGATCCCACCGTCAATTGATTTGTCTTTTGGCCAGTTAACTCATTGGCTCAGGTCTTTTATTACAGAATTTAAGGTACATTTGCATTAAAGATATAAAAACTCTTCAGAACAACTTTTTTGCTTCGGATGTTTTGCCATATTTACATTAAAGGTACATAACTAGTGACAGTAAAGACCAAGCACATTAGACAGGTGCAAAGGATATTTTTGTAGGCACACACAAAATAAATTTATAGGAGTGGTATAGCATTTTCATAAATACCACAAGGGATTGGAATGTTAACCAAGAGTAAAAGTAAAGAATGAAGTTGTGGGAAGATGTTTCTGAGCTTCTTTCAAAACAAGACTGTTCAGCTGTCAGACTTACCATGAAAACTTATGGTACCGCATATAAAGCAGCCAAAGAAGCCACAGTTTAATTAATTCTATAAAAGATCCAATAATCCTACACACTGATCCTAGGTGTCCCAGATTCTGCAACGGTTGTCATTTTGTCTGTACACAGACATCTGTGTCCTCTTCATGTGATAGTGTGAGACGAAAGCATTGCCGCAGTGTGGCTGTGGACAATCTGTTGGGGGGGGGGGGTTATAGACAGAGGAGGCGTGAAGTGAGTAAGTAACCATTGAACATGTGCTACTCACAGGGTTATCCTGGCCATTAAGCGATATATGCTGAACACTGGTATTTGCATGTTTTTGCAATAAACTTTAGTAGCCACAATCTTTACCATTCTTTTTGTCTAATTACCTTTATCATTATCAGCTTTATTTATAAAGCGCCTCCACATTACAGAAATAATGTTTTAATCATTCACAACATTCTCTGCTCCATTCTAGCTTACAGTCTAAATTCCGTAACACACACCAAGTCCCATAATTGTCAGCAGCCAATAAACCTATCAGTATGTTTTAGAACCATGGGAAAAAAAACTGGAACACTTGGAGGAACCCATGCAAGCACGTGAAGAACAAATTCCACACAGATAGGGCTTTGGTTGGATTGAAACCCATGCGTGGCAAATCTGCAATGCTAACCACCAAGTCACAGTGCTGCCTACATAGTCAGTCATTTTGTTTACCTACCCTGGTATGTCTACCCTGCTTCATACCTTTGTGTCATCTACAAAAAAAAAAAAAAAAAAAAAAAGACAGTCAACTAATAAAAAGATATTGAGGAGCACTGATCAGAGTACAGATCTCTTGGATAATCCACTGGTAACCTTTCCCTCCTTGGAATATATTACTGTGGTCTATCCTGCAAACAACAGCTTATCCATTCAACCACCATTGAATGCATTCCCGAGCTTTTCAATTTATTTAGAAGTCTTTGGTGTTGGACAATGTCAAAGGCCTTCCAAAAATCCAGATATGATACTTTGACAAGTCATTGATACCTGAATCACCCAATCACGCATTCATTAAAGTAGATACACAAACAGGTGGGAAAACAGATAGGACAGACATTTATAGATAGAGTGTACATCATACCCTGGCACAACATGAAATGTTTTACACTGTTATATCCACCTTCTGATGCATGCAAAAGAGATTATTATTACCATTTACTTATATAGCGCCACCAATACGGCAGCAAAAGAGAATATATATATATATATAATATATAATATGTTACTGACTAGGACAGTTGTATTGTGTATTATAGCAGCCTAACCGTGTTGTTCAACCCGGTTTTTCTACACACTCACCGAAGGTGAACTGTTTAATATGTCTTTCAATGCATACAAACTTTTGCATAATATCGTTATGCAATTATGTTTTTACATTGGTGCCTTTTACATTATTTAAGTCTTGGCCTCACTGCAACTTGTCCAACAGTTACTTGCCTGAGCCCTAAAGTTAATTACTTATCTGGTTCTGACTGTTTGCTACACTGTTACTTTCATCTGCCAACCCTGACCCACACTACAGTTTTATTTCCCCCTGACCCTGTACCTTTCCGTTTGTCTCCATCCTCCTCTGTACATGACTCCCAGATATGCCACTAAATACAGACACTTCAATTCTCACAGAAATTAAAACAAATTTAGGCCACATACCTTACAATCTGACCTATGAGAGATTTGACCACACAGGAATGAACGTATATTTGACAGGTGTTGCCATGGTAAATCTGACAGTAATAAGCACCCGTGTTAAATTCACCAAGTTGTGGCTTTAAAGAATACAATAAAAAAAAATAAAAAAAATAAAATGAAAAAAGGGTAAAATTCATTGACTTCAAATGTATTTTAATAAAAGTGCGAGAGAAATGTTATGTGATTGATCTTGGACTTTCATGAGGGAGACCAGAAAGCATCCTCTAATCTGGAGAAAGGGTTAAAAAAAAATAAAAAAATAGTCTTTGTAAATAAAACAGAAATTTGGCATTCTGTTAGTTTGAACATAATAGGATCCTGAAAATAAATATAGGAAAAATGGTTTTACCACAGAAATAGATATAATGGATGAATTGTAGTCAACCAGCAACTGGCATTCAATTAAAGCTGCTGCATCGGCTCTCTCTTGGTCAACACAAGAAACGTTATGAGTCCAAAAGGATGGACACCCAGATAAAGTACTATTCAAAAGAGGGGGTACAATTCAAAACAAACATAATAATATAAAGAAAACAAGGCCACTTTAAAAATCATACATTAAAAAGCAACTGACCATTATTTATTTTTGAGTCTCTTCCTCGCGCCATACATAATAAACAGTTTGAAAGTCTATAAAATAAACAACTAGAAAGCTGTATGATCTACTGTGTGCTCAAGAGAAGCTAAAAAAAAAAAATAATTCAGATCCCCGCATAGCCTATCAAGATGTTAGGAACCAGTGACATCATAAGACACGCTCGGATTCATATTCCCTTGGCAATGGTTGTTCGTGAATTGATCAGGTGCATTTTTATGAATATTAATCTAGCCCACAAAAATGGCCATGTCAACTGTAAATCGGTGGCAGGTCCACTTTGAGTGCAGTTTATAAAGTGTAAGTAAATTTAGATTGGTCCCTATGGCTTAAACCAGGCCTGTCCAACCTGCGGCCCTCCAGGTGTTGTGAAACTACAAGTCCCAGTATGCTTTGCCAGTAGACAACCAGTTGATAGCTGGAAGGGCATGCTGGGACTTGTAGTTTCACAACACCTGGAGGGCCGCAGGTTGGACAGGCCTGGCTTAAACCATATTCTTACTGTGCATCACTTTGCCACCATAGATGATGGTATGAATTATGCCTGGAATGTTGGTATTAATGACTAGGGCATGTTGTAGCTTCATGACCAGAAACATTTTACCATTTTTGCTGTCTGCTAGTTAAAGGACCATAACATTTGTTAGGTTCTCAGAGTGAATCTTAAATTGGGTCTTTCGGAAAAGATAAGGACTGTTTTGTTGCATTTTTAAACAAACATTTACAATTGTGAAATCCTGTGTATCCATGGAATCCAGTGGAGCACAAGACACTTCCAGTTAACTGGTTCAAAGCAGCACATGAGAGAAGAGCGTGTAGTATGTATATGAGAGGGCCTTCTTCCATGATCAGGTAACTTACTAGGCAGTACTTTATATATTTTATATGTTAATTGATTATCTTCTTTTAAATATGCAGTCTTATTTTTTAATGTTATAAAAAGAGTAAAAAAAATATATAAAAGAAAAAGAATGCTAGAAAATTTAATTTTTGTACCCATAAATGATGCCCATCAATGTGTTGCCCTATTTCTTCTTTTTACTTTGATATTTAATAAATGTATAAATTTGTTAGTTTAGGGAAAGTTTCAGGGCGAAAACAGAGGCGGGGCAACAGGCAACCCAGGGACCACCCAGCAAGCCTCAACCTGCGGAACGGAGGCAGCCACCTTCCACATCACAGATCCTCCTTTGCACAGTGCAAGGTAAGTCAGGCAGCATAACTGGAGGAGTAGGAGCTCTCTACTTCCCCTGGGTAGTCCTTAAAGGCTAGAGAGTCGCACATGCGGCCCTCGAGTTAAGCCAAGCTGCCTATCACTGAGCTAAAAACAGGAGGTCTTAGATGTATTTAGTTTTTACTATGAACGACAACCTGATTCTCTTTAGACAGAGTAGTGCGCTCTTCTGTGTGGACTTGGGTGGAAAAGGCCACAGACATCCTGCGATCACTACAAGTACATCATTCTATATACACTGAATGGCTTTCTATTAAACATTGTGCAGAGATGATGAAGTCCCAGGCTGTCATTGAGCTCCAGGAGTGCAGTACGGGGCAGACGTTAATGGGAAGCAGTAATGTCAAGTAATAATTTCTTCTGTTATTATTTTATTTTTAAATAAATGTATTTTTGGACCATGCCCAATTAGACTTCATAATCTATCAGAAGTTAGTCAGGACAGCCGGTAAATGTGGGCATACAAATTACCGCATCTCATTGTGTGTATGGTCATTGTCATATTGCGGTAATGATGCCCTGTAGGATACGATCTTTCAGTTTAACCAGACCATCTGCACCTTAAATCACAGGAGTAATAAGGATATGCAGTCATCCTCCCAACCCCAAAAGATCAAATCTTCTCTTAATACAACTAGTTCTGTTAAAAGTCTGCAAATTGTACATATGTTTGTAAAACTCAAATAAAAGAATCTTAAGTTTTATAAACCCACCCTTACTTTTAGGCACAACATCTCCCAACATAGTATTATTACAACCCAATCTTTTATCTGTGCATACATATAGCAAAAACACAAGCTTCTGTGCAGTGAACCAGGGAAACATTGCATTACACATTCATATTTCTGTAAATAAGATTACAGACTCTAGAACATAAGCCACAGATATAGTACATTGAAAGTCCTCATGTTTTATGTATCCAAAGGGGTCTTTCAACATTCCCATTATGAACCAACATTTCAAACTTTCATAATTTTTAACTCAAAGTTGAAATGTGCCCGTCACATTCACGCAGTAATGAAAACTTATTTTCTAACTATGACTGGAAACAATAGAAAAGTATAAGTCCACATACTGCAATATCACAGCTGATACCAGGCCACATTTTGCAGTGTTCTCCAATTGATCAGATCCTTATCAAGCATATCAACCAGTATGTGCGTTCATCTTCAGACCTCAGTTATGCCAGAAGTGATCCTGCCACACAGGACAAAATGCAGGATCTCGACCAACTTGGCCACTGATTCTTATGCTCAGCAACAAAACAGAAGCAGGGTACACCCATGCATAGCCAGTGTACATATATAGAACCTGATTCATTAAGGAAAGCAAAGCAAAAAAAATGAGTAACTTTCCACCTGGACAAAACCATGTTGCACTGAAAGGAGAGGTACATTTAAAAAGTGGGGACAGGTTTGTAGCTGCAGTAGGGCAGTGTTGGCTAACCTGTGACACTCCAGGTGTTGTGAAACTACAACTCCCAGCATGCTCTGCCAATATATAGCAGCTTATTGCTGGGACCTGTAGTTTCACAACACCTGGAGTTTCACAGGTTAGCCAACACTGCAGTAGGGCATGCCCTAGATCAACTTTAAATTTCAGTGTACAAATAAAGCAATCAAGTATTTGTGTGCTACATGAAAAAACAGCCAGTATTTGACCTCTGTGCCAAATAGTAAACTAATATGCACCCCTTGCATTGTAACATGGTTTTGTCCAGGAGACAACTTATTTGTTTTGCCTTAATGAATCAGGCCCCTAGTGGCTATAGAAAGCGCTCACCCGGTGACATTTTTCACATTTTTTTTCTCTAACCTCAGGGAATAAAAATAATTTTCTTTCAGAAATTCTCACCACTGCTCAACACATTACTCTGTAATGTCAAACAACTAAAAGAAAACGCAAATAATTTTACGTACTCACATAGTATATACATGTTTACACACTTGAATAATATCACTCCTAGGGGTCTATGCATCAAGCATATTTGACACATACAATTTTATGTATGTTTGCCATGTATTACATACCCAACGGAGAAGATTTCACAGAAATCTCCTCCTTTTAGACTAACAACATGCAGCATCACAGTGCTCATAGATTAATATGAGGACTGCGATGTTCTGCAATGCATGAAGCTTTGCGTTGCGCAGACAGGCAACGCCTACCTGTCTTTTCCTATGGGATTCTGCTGAAACCTCTCTGGCTTTGCAGAATCCGGTACAGTGGAAGTGCTGTGCGAATGCGCACAACACTTCCACCTATCACCGGCAGCGCAAAGCTGTCGATAAATAGGAAAAGAATGTTTGCAGCACAGGGGGTCACGTCGCCGGGGCTACAAGAGTAGCCCCGGCATGATGCATTTTAGCGGTACATAAATATGCATCACTGCGGGTTACAGCAATGCATATTTAGCTGTACCGCATCTAATTGAAGCATAGACCCCCAAGTAAGAAGAGCATTTATCCATCTTTCACTTAATCAAAAGACATGAAAACATGTCTAAGATTTGTTCTTGAATTCGTTACAGGAGATTGACATTGATGGTCTATCTCAAAGCTGGTAGCATAATGCAGTATATCAGGAGACCAAATATATGAAATGCGATCATTTAGCTTGTTTTTTTGTGTTCCTTATTAAAACGTTGCCAAAGTATATTAACCTACTGTGGGATTTAAGATCTGATAAAGCAATATTAAAAATATCCCCCAACTCTATAATAAACAGAAAAAAATCAACAGTGTATTAAGACAATAAACTCAATATTAAATTGTCAACAGTTCCGCTGTCATATAGTAGTTGTCTGTGTTACGGAAGGTCCGTTTTGTGAAAAAAGACGATCTAAGCAGGAGAACGGTCTGCAGCAGAATACAATGCCATAAACGTAATATTTACCCCCAGGTCTTCTTAACAAAACCAACATCATCTTCTTTCCCACCATCCATGTTTGGTCATCTGTTCATAAGAATCAGCTATAACTATGTCAGCAGCTGTATCCCCTCAAATCACCTGCCTAGAAACGCCAGACACTACCACTACAGCATGCTGACCTTAAGCTTATGTATAGATAACCAAATGGCCCAATATTGCAGTGTTTGTGGCTGTAAAGTGAGGGCGATACCCCTTGTCCTGGCCAATACAAACATTTACTTGTCGAATTTTATTGACTGGCACCAGACAAAATGAAGAACTGGTCCCAACGTCTTAAGTTTACCAAGTACACAGGGAGCAATGCAGTCTGTAGAACACCTGACTCAATAGTCTCTTCCAGCATGTGTAGAAAAACAAAATAACTTCCATCTTGATTGTCGTAGTATATATAGTTTTCACAGAGCGGTAATATACAAGCACGGGATTGCGCATAATATAATATAATAACAAAAGCATAGAGCAGTACAGTATCACAGGACATTAGAGGACACCATATGGTTATGGCATACCAGAGCAGTATATGTAATAACAGAGCTGTACACACACAAGCATGGCTGGGGACTTCCCATGGCCAGCTACTGTACTGCCTCCAGGAGGTTACAGATGCTTAGAATCATCACTACAAATTAGAGATGGTCACTGACCCCCGTGTTTTGGTTTTGGATTCGGTTTTGGATCTGGATTACCGTCGTGTTTTGGTTTTGGTTTTGGTTTTGCAAAACCGCCATTGCGTGTTTTGGTTTTGGTTTTGGTTTTGTTTGGTTTTGTTTTGCAATTTGTTATAAAAATTACATTTATTGGTGCTAAAATAACATAATTTAGGTATTATTTTGTAGCTACATTATTATTAACCTCAGTAACACTAATTTCCAGTCATTTTTTATTCAATTTTGAACACCTCCTATGTCACAATATGATTTTCATACACTTGAAAAGAAAAATTGCTGCAGTTCTTGCCAGTGATAACAAAAAGGCCATTGTCATGCCTGGGCATAAGACCAAAAATCCACCTCTTAAGTGTGGAATTATTTTTACACGAATCCTGGCAAGAGTTGTCGATCCATTTGTAACATTTTGAAAGCCACACTCAGTAGAGGTAGGGACCTTAACCATCTGGGATCCTCATCCATGTTTCGTCATTTTTCAGCGAGTTATTGGCAAACTGTTGGGAAAATCAGAAACTTTGGTTAAAAAAAAATTAACAACAAGCATTCCAGCATAATCTACCTCCCTTCTCTCATCTACATCCCAGCACCTGCAATCTTCCCCCCCAACAATTGGCAAGTAAACAATCCTCTGCAAGAGGAAGCAAGAATGAAACCTGTCACCCAGTCGCAAAGCGGATCACAGACGCCCTGGGTACTATGCTAGCGTTAGATCTGTGTCCAATGTCCACTATTAATACAGTTGGTTTAAGACATTTAATTGAGGTGTTATGTCCCTGTTAGCAAATGTCATCACTATACCATTTTACTAGAAAAGCTTATTCTCTCCTGTACCGGAAAGTTCCTAAAAATGTCATTATTGGGTGACAAAATGGTATTCTACCCACTGTACACTTAACCACAGATATGTGTACAAGCGGAACTGGGCAAACAAAAGATTATATGACTGTGAAAGCCCACTGGGTTGGTCTTTCGCCTTCCCCAGCATGGACAGCAGCAGCATGTACCCAGGTGCATCACATTTTTGAGAAGTAGGCTACTCTGTGTATCAGCAGCTTCACTAAGAGGCATACAGCTGACAAACTGTTCCAAAAACTAAGGGATGTCATTGAAAGATGGCTAATCCTGCTTGGAGTCTCCTGAGGATATGTCATTTCTGATTACGACCCCAATATTGGTCCAGCATTACAGTGGGGCTGAATTCCATCACATTTCCTGTTTTGCACACACTATCAACTTGGTGTTACAGAACTTTTGAAAAATGACATGCAGGAGATGCTGTTTGTGTCCATAAACATTTAGGGTCAATTTGTGGTTTCTGCAACAGCATGTAGGAGAATACAGCAGCTGCAAGAAGACTAGCATTTGAGGGGAATATACTTTAGTCCAGCGAAGTAGTTACCTGTGAAGAAAGTGCAGACACAGTTAGCTTGAGTCAAGTGATTGCCTTAATAATAGATTTTGAAAAGGTGCTACATAAAATTATAGTGTGCAATAAAACAAAGTAAATGTGCTAACTATATTTTAATTGTAGATGAAATACTTAATTTTCTTTGCAAGGATCCCAGACTTATCAACATCTTGTTGGGACGTCTTCTCCTTCAGTTTCTCTGGCAACTGCTTGTAATAAAAGAAATTGCTTTCCCAAGACACCCAGTGATGATGCAGATGAGTCCGCTAAACATTTTGATATTTGCTGTGCTGTAAAAGAATTGCCCAAAAACCGTGACAGCTCTGCCCTAAAATCAACTAGTCATTCCCTTTGGAAGGCCATTATCAGCAATTACATCATACTACACAGACTTCTATGATATTGGGATATTGGGATGAATTAGTATTGTTGGAGGAAGATTATCACTAAACCCTGCCACCTCTCCAGTTTCGCAATGAGCTATGGTACAATAAAATGTAACTGCAGATTTAGACCAAGACTGTCAGCCCTATTATTTCTATTTCAGCAATTACAATTAGCAATGGAGCAATGGAGCTCTTCTCTTTGGGTGTTACCTATATAACGCAGCACAATTTGCCTGCAAATTCTACAGACAAGCCTGCTTGTCTTCCTCTCCATCAATGACTCTTAGCAATTGAGCACTCGTCTTTGGGTGTATATTACACCCAAACATTATTAGTGAAAATTATGAAAAATACAGTTTAATCCCTGATAGGCCCTCCACCATCCTTTGCATGTTAATAGTAGGATTGGTTGGAATTATGGTCAAGGTCACACATTTTTTTGACAAATCCTTCAAACCAGCCCAGATGTCAAACTGTTGTGGTCTGCCCCCTGCGTCATCCCTGCTTGTGTTTGGAAAGTGCATATTGGTGCCAGAACCTCACATGCCAGAACTGCTCCCACTGGTGCCACACTGCTGCAGGACTTACACAATCAACCGCATCCTCATCGTCGGATACCCAAATCTCCCCCACATCCTCTTCTAAAGACAAAGTGTCATCCTCACTTGGTGTATCACCGGCTACACTCGGGCTGTTCAGGCACACATCAGCAGAACTGCTGAAAGGGCCCTTCTTTATGGGTAGACTAACAGAATGGTCACGATTAGACATCCCACTGTTGGATGGACTCTCCACAGGGATTGTTGTCATTTGTGAATCAGAGCAAATATTCTCCTGTAATGCCTCACTGTTATCTTGCAGCTCGGCTTTGACGCGTAACAGTAGTTGTGCACCAATTGTAGGCTGGGTAACTTTTTGGGATCTGCCACTAATAGCCAAAGGTGAAGGCCTCATTCTCTCTTTGCCACTGCGTGTGTAGAATGGCATGCTTGCAATTTTTTTTTTATCGTCACTTAACTTTTGCTCAGTTACACTTCTTTTTCGCTTCAATACAGTAAAATTTTTTTGGGTTTTTGTTTTTTGCACTAATTTGAAAACACTCTGTTGTTTGACATCGCCTTGGCCAGATGACGTACTGGGAACACTAACATCAGGACTGGTGACAGAACCTGGTTGCTCATTTAGATCATATGTGGACTGCTTTGAATCCATTCTGAGCGCAAACCACTGGGGAGTGCTAAAAATTATTGAGTAGATACTGCTGACAGATATGACTTTTGACAGCCAGAAATATTAATGCACAATTATGGGGGACACCCCAAAAACACTGAGGTGTGCTAAAAATTATTGAGTAGATACTGCTGACAGATATGACTTTTGACAGCCAGAAATATTAATGCACAATTAGGGAGGACACCCCAAAAACACTGAGGAGTGCTAAAAATTATTGAGTAGATACTGCTGACAGATATGACTTTTGACAGCCAGAAATATTAATGCACAATTAGGGAGGACACCCCAAAAACACTGAGGAGTGCTAAAAATTATTGAGTAGATACTGCTGACAGATATGACTTTTGACAGCCAGAAATATTAATGCACAATTATGGGGGACACCCCAAAAACACTGAGGTGTGCTACAAATTATTGAGTAGATACTGCTGACAGATATGACTTTTGACAGCCAGAAATATTAATGCACAATTAGGGAGGACACCCCAAAAACACTGAGGAGTGCTAAAAATTATTGAGTAGATACTGCTGACAGATATGACTTTTGACAGCCAGAAATATTAATGCACAATTATGGGGGACACCCCAAAAACACTGAGGTGTGCTACAAATTATTGAGTAGATACTGCTGACAGATATGACTTTTGACAGCCAGAAATATTAATGCACAATTAGGGAGGACACCCCAAAAACACTGAGGAGTGCTACAAATTATTGAGTAGATACTGCTGACAGATATGACTTTTGACAGCCAGAAATATTAATGCACAATTAGGGAGGACACCCCAAAAACACTGAGGAGTGCTAAAAATTATTGAGTAGATACTGCTGACAGATATGACTTTTGACAGCCAGAAATATTAATGCACAATTAGGGAGGACACCCCAAAAACACTGAGGAGTGCTAAAAATTATTGAGTAGATACTGCTGACAGATATGACTTTTGACAGCCAGAAATATTAATGCACAATTAGGGAGGACACCCCAAAAACACTGAGGTGTGCTACAAATTATTTAGTAGATACTGCTGACAGATATGACTTTTGACAGCCAGAAATATTAATGCACAATTATGGGGGACACCCCAAAAGCGCTGGGGAGTGCCAAATATGAAGAAAAAATAATAAACCTCTATCCTCCTCTCTGCACTAGCGATTTTGGTTAGAGCAATTGCAAGAACAATATTGTATTCTCTGTCCCTGCTCTAATCAGCCTATGACTACACCCTGCTCTCTCCCTCTGTCAAATGGCGATGGATTGCTGTGGAGGCGTGTATTTATAAAGTTGAAGTATCGCGAGAACCGAGTCCCGAGATCCGACGACGTCACAATGACGTTCGGCCTCGATTTGGATTCGGAATGGGCGGGAGAGTACCGAGCTGCTCAGCTCGGTACTCGGATACCCAAAGTTCGGGTGGGTTCGGTTCTCGGAGAACCGGACCCGCCCATCTCTACTACAAATACTGAATGGTCTGTTTAAAATGTGAATAAAAGCTGTTGCCTGGCCCTTTCTAGCATGCAATCATTCGTATGAGTGTAATCTGTATTCACCTGCCTCACAACTTCCTACCTATTCCAGTGTGATGCAAGATAAAAGAGGCTTTGCACTCCTAACCAGCTTATTAAAGATGTCAGCTTTCTACAAAGCGACAGGACAGATTACATGTATATTAGAAGTTAAGTAACACACATACTAATAAAGTGATTTTACTTGCCAATTATGAGGAGTGAACACAATTACTTTTTAAATGTCCGTCCAACATACATTTCATTAACCCCACCCTGCTGCCCTCCCTCCTAAGTACAGCTGGCGGTAGTCCAATGCCTTAGACCTCTGCCATTTGGGAGATATGCAAAACCTAAGAATCAGCTTCTTTTTACTGGTTCACTTTACTGCTGTCGATAGCAGGAGAATTTTTCAACAGAGCAGCTTGTCATGTTTCAACGTACCCATTGGTCAGGGCCCTCCACACAGGACAAGCCCCAATGTATCAGAAGAACCAAATGTAAAAATGACCCTGCCATAGGCAGAAGGAGAACTGGACGATACAGACGTTCTGGAGGAGGCCCCAATCTTCTGCCGTTCATAAACTTTGAGTAAGGGAAGGTTATGATTAACAGTTAAAAAAAAGTTTTTGGGTGGACATCTACATTAAATAATTAAAAGCTCAACAAACCTTAAACATCAATATTATTTAATCTATATTCAAGCAGAGATGCTTTATTCCACATACTGCAAAACCACTTTGCTCCCTGATCTCAGTTGTACATATATCCAGAACAGTCGCGGTATGGAAAACGTAAGAGAATGGAATTTGATAGTTTTAAAACAAAGGTAGTAGGAGATGTGGCGCTATGGCGTACCACTGTTTACCAGTCCACTTCCACCAATGATCCAGTATGAGTACCAAATCATATGTAATAAAACTAACAACATGTCGGATTATTAAGACATCTGAAGCAACTATCCTGCCCAAAAAAAACAAAAACCAAAACAATGAACTCTTCCAATACTTACAGGAAGATCTAGCTAACGAACCCCCAAACGAATCTGCAGCAGAACATTTTTCAGTTGTTGTTCTACAACATTATGTATAACACTGCACTTTGCTGGCATTATTTAAAAATCAATGCACTGCTGTATGGTAATGGCTTTATGTAAAATGCCAGGTTGTCTACTGTGCTGTTATTGAGTCAATTGAGGTGAGCAGATTTCGGATGTACTTTATAGTTAATGGAACCTCATCAATGAATGGTCAGCATCTCCCAGCTGTAAAACAGAGTCCTCTGAAACTTGGACACTCTCAGGCATCGATTAGCAGAAGAAGATCCGCTCAACTGGAACTTTACAGCCCTCAAATGACCCAAGTTGTTCAATAAACACACAAATGTTTGCAAGTAGTGCTAAAAATAAAACCTATATTTGAAGAATTGATGTCACAGCTAGTCTAACAAAATCAAAATATAATAATCTGTAATTGTAAATAAAATACTTTCTAAAGTAGCAAGCAAGATTATTTTTTTGCCTTTCTTTGCATCAAAAGCCATATCACACAGAGGGTCAACTTAATGGACTACTAGGTTTTTTTTCTCCAACCTAAATAACTATGTAACAAAAGAGTACTTACAGCAACGTAATTTAAAAAAGTACAAATTATCCACAATGTTGTATAACACACTCTACTTCATAGTCAACTCCCAAGACAAATAATATGACAACGATATTTAAAACGCTGCCGTACAGACAGGAGACATATAGCTGTTCATTTATAATTGAACCAAATCTACCAGCATGCTTAGCCCTTTGCTGGCTGACAGTCTGTTGGAATGGTTGGATAGAAAAAACTCTCCGCACTAGATATCAATGGTACTCATGGAATGTCTCCAATATTATTATATATTAGATATTATGTTTTTACTATGTAATAGGGTGCTCCCTCAGTAGTACAAGTAGATCAAAAGAAAAAAACCCAAAAAAAAACTACTATTATAGTGGGGCACCCCTGGGGGTATATTTTCACAAACTGCGGTTTGAAAAAGTGGAGATGTTGCCTATAGCATCCAATCAGATTCTAGTTATCATTTGTTTAGTACATTCTACAAAATGACAGCTAGACTCTGATTGGTTGCTATAGGCAACATCTCAACTTTTTCAAATATGCAGTTTAGTAAATATACCCCCTGGGGTGCCAATATTATGAGGCACATGTGTTAGAATGACCATGCAATAAATGATAGAGAGTCACAGGTTTACTTTGCTGTACTCTGAAGCATTTTACCACTTTATTATGTTTATATTCTTACCACAGGTGATTATATATGAATAGCAAAAACAGGTGTTCAAAACGGGATGTAAGACTTCCTGTCAAGTTTCATACAAAATAGTTATGTTTTTCAGCATTAGACCATTACAAACCCACTACAATACGCAATGTTATCTGTATATTATAGCTGCAGTAAAGAACACTGTTAAACTTGAAATAGGTGATTTACAACAAAAAACTAATTTTTAAAAATGGATATGTCACACTCTATGCATTCAGATTTTGAGTATTTAAAGTTTATTTATATGGGAGCTTTAAAATATTAGATGTCTAACATCAAAAAGGAGGGGGCTTACATTTTGGTACATATGTCCCTCATTGTAACAAACATATATATTTATTTCCCCGAGGGTTTAATGACCCAGATTCCTAAATTTATTATGTATTATGAGACAGCAAACCTGAGCAGTCAATTAAATAATGGACAGTTCGGGTGTGCAGCAATTTAACACACTTTAAATAAGTGGGACAATGTGTCAAGGAGGAAAGACAGACAGATAGAGAGCCTTACACAGTGTGGGAATTTTTCTTGACTTCTTTACACAACCTGTAGTTTGTGGTAAGCCACTGTGTGTTTTCCTGGGAACTATGCAAAGAGAAATGTAATAAAAAAAAGGGGGTCACTGACCATTTCTTAGAGCATTCCACCATCAGCTCCTGATAAGATGCCACAAACTGAAACTTGGAAGCATGTTTTCCCACACGCTGCAGTCTCTTCCACACTGAAGCCATGATCAAGGAATAAACCAAAGCAGATGAGGATTAAAAAAAAGAAGGTGTCTTCTCTCTAATATTCCAAACAGCCTTACAAGGAGGTGAGCTTAGGGGGGCAGAGGTTGCAAAACACAGGCTGTTGTCCAGCAGCACTCAGTAGAGACAGCAGCAGATCCCACTTTAGAAGGCAGACAGCCTGCTTAGGAGACTCCTGCATGGCTGAGGGAAAGGAAGTCCCCAGTGCATGGAAAGTCAACCCTCCGCCCAGGCGAAATGACGTGGAATCTGTAGAGCTAGACTGGTACAGACAAAGGAAGAAGCAGGGAAAATATAAACAGTTAACATTTGACATTATGTAGCAATTGTATTATATGCAAGGCTAGTATACTAGATTACAAAGGGAGGTACTAGCACAACAGTCTGTGTAACGTCTCCTCCCATTCTATGAAAGAATCAATTGCAGATAAACAGAAATAATCAGCACACCTTCCTGCAACATACATAAGTCATGTGGATGGCTAAAGGGCAATTATAATGTTAGTGATGTATCAAAGACCCCACCCCCCTTACTTCCACTGACACATTGCATTATGGAGTAGGGAAAGTGGAATGACTGCACCCACACAGAGAAAGCAAAGCTTCAAACATATATATTAGTATTATGGATCATCTCTCATAACCATAATTACATATTGTGTAATGAGGTTCCCCAGGCCAGCCAATCCTTTTACATAAATAAGAGCGACTATCAGTGAGAACAGTGGTGTGTCTGGCTGATCATATGAGGGTCCCCACATTGCCACCCAAAACATTGGATATATCCATTTTACAGGAGTCCCCTTACTTACCGCCCCTCCTCCTGTCACTACAAGCTGTCATCCTCTCACTGCTCATTATTAACCCGTGCGTTCCAAAACACTAGAGTAAAACCATTCACAGATGGAACGAGATTGAAATACAAGAAGCACGGGCTTCCAACACAAGAGACTGCTGATAGCTGACACGGCCAGCTAAAGTGTATTACACGGACTGTCAATCACTAGAGATACTATGAAGGATAATAACACAGATCAATGCTATAGTCTGCAGCTTACCTCCTCCTGCCCACTAGGGCATTAAATCCCTCAGCCCTGGATGTCAGTGTGGCTCATCCATGCCAACATAGCCGGAATTACAGGCACCCTGTGAGAAGTTCTCCTCCAGGCCAGGAATATTTAGTATGCAGACAGAAAGGTGCAGCCCCCCCGGCCCTGGACTCCAGCACAAGCCTCGGTGCAAAAACCCTCCCAGCAATCCAGAGCCCGCTCCACCACCGCCACTGCTGCCGCTTTCCACATTGGGCACCCAGCAGCATGGATACTGAGCAGCGATTGGAGTACTAACCTGTCACTCAATCTATTCGCCAATCATCGCTCAGCAATAATAGGGCGGAGCTATCCCGTGCTTTAAATGGTTCTGCTTGTAAATGCCCAACAGGCAGAAAAGTAACCGCCCACTCAGGGGAAGGCGGCAATTGGCTACAGAAGCAAGGCAACTAGACCTTGTTTATGGTATGCAGAGCTCTGATTGGCTACTTGTCATGTCAATTATGCGATTTCACGCTCTCGCTGAGATTTAGCAACTACAAGTGAAGAAAGCATTTGCTTCACTCCACCCGACGCTACAGATTTACAGTGACTTCATATACTGAGCTGGTCCTCTAAAGTAACATACTCTGTAAATGGAAATGTACAACTACCAGCCTGGGCACTCTAAACCCTTGAATGCAGAGACCCCGGGCTTTACAGCTTTTGTGAAAGTAGGCGCAGGTATGGAATGTTGGGATTTGTAGTTTCATATCAACTCGGGGGGGGGGGGGGGGGGCACACGGTCATCGTAACCTGCTGGTACTCATGTCACCTTATATATTGTATTAGTAAGTCATAAACATATGCTATTAAAGAAATATGTACATAGTATAAAGACATTTTTTTTCTTTCTTTGTAAGTATTTTATTTACATTATAATATATACACACACACGAAAAAGGCAGAGGGCACTCAAAATGTAATGGATATTTATTTCATGATGGTAGTGATATTTCAAGACCATTATGGTCACTTTACAAGCTTGGTATGCCACTCCTACTGTCTTCATTGTAATACTATCAAAATTTCTCTCTCTCTTTCTCCCTTCTCCCGTACATTCTGGGAGAGTAGGCAACTATGTGTTTAAAGAAAAGCAGCTAATAAACCTCTAGAGACTGAAGTGTCTTTTATATTTCTGTCTCCATTACTGAAGTCATGTTGTCTTACCTGTCAGTCTTTGATTAAATCTTCTCCATGAAAATGGCCACCTCCATAGGCATCAATACATGGACATAGGACACAATTTCTGAACTGTGTCATCATGCCACAGATGGCGAAGCCAACCACGTCTTGTATTGGCTCAGCATCAGGGAGAATGTCAGACTCTTCAGGGAGCAGGGCTGGACTGGCCATCTGGCTCTTCTGGCAAATGCCAGAAGGGCCGATGGCTAGTTGGGCCGATCCAGAATCCGGCAGCATGCCCGCCCTGTCCGCCGAGCAACTCACTGCGCGCTGCTCAGCGGATGGAGTTTCAGTGATGTGCAGCCATGTGATTTTAATCACATGGGACTGCACCTGTCACGTGGTGCGCGTCCCATGTGATTACTTGCATCGGCTGTACATCACTGAAACTCTCTGCGGAGCAGCGCGCAGGGAGATAATAAGGTAAGTGCGTGGTCGGAAATGTGAGTGTGTTTTTATACAGTGTGTTTTCATACAGTGTATGGGGGCCATGTTCATACAGTGTGCGTGTGGGGGCCATGTTCAAACAGTGTGCGTGTGGGGGGCTGTTTAATGGTGGAGTGTAGGTGAGTGCTAAATATTTAAGGTGAGGTGAAGGAACCTTTAATTTAATGATGGGGTGGTTTAGGGCTATCAATTGAATATGTGGCTGATTTTGGGCAGGAGGGCTATTTATTAAATGTGAATATGAATTATTTACTGCCGGGGATAGTTGTGGAAAATGGCTATATTTATTAAACTTTAATGCTATATAATTTATTGCTGGGACTGTTTGGAGGGAGGGAAATATGTTTTGAGTAAATGGGTATATTGTTAATTTAATGTTGGGGCTGGTTTGAGGGAAATAGGTCTACTTATTAAATGTGAATATTATTATTGTGGGGACTGAAGGGAGGCCTAATTATAAAACGTGAGTGCTATTGTTTTAACACCGGGGCTGGTTGGAGTTTTCTAAATCTCATGTACCTTTTTTTTTTTCCAAACTAGGGCATCCAATATTCCAGGATCAAGACAAGAAAGAACTGAGCTAAAGAAACCAGCTGCTACAAGTGGTGAAAGTAACAAGACAGGTAGGAGAGAGCAGGACAGTCTGCCAACTGTCCTGAATCTGGTGGGGCAGTCTTGAATTTGGGTGACTGTCTCACTTAGTAAGGATTTGGTCTGACTGCAAGGACAGTTGGGAGGTATGTCCTGCTTCACAACGTGCTGCTTGTGAAGGCAGAGCTCTGTGCTTCTAACAGTAGTGCACACAATATTGCCTGTGTATTTGTCTAAAATGATAACCATGTTACATAATAGGGGCCCTGCTGTCTTAAATACCCTGAGGCGGCACTGAAGGGTTTAAGATAAAATGTAGTTGTATGAAAAGGGTGTATTTAATCCATTCCAACGTTTCAGTACATTACTTTCCTCAGGAACATCATGTGAGATTTTGACAAACATACTCAATACATATAGGGTGTGTATGCGTGTGTCTGCATATATATATATATATATATATATATATATATATATATATATATATACATATACATATATATTCTACAAAATGATTGCTGTCAATTGTCATTAGCCCTGGAAAAGGTAAAACTGTTTAAGACCTACATCTCATGCTGCATCATGATTTATTAACAATGTTCCATTTGCTCCTCTTGCTGAAGTGTCACATTACTTTCTATTTAACCTGTCTGCTTTTCAATTACTCTAGTTACTATAGCACAATATTGATGAACTGTGTACACTGCACAGCAATCTGAGCAACTGCATTGTGTTAGTAACACTGAACAGTTTCTTAAGTAGAAAAATGAATTGCCTAGTACAAATGAAAACAGAAAAGAACATATGTTCGTATATACTGAAAAGAGGTTAAAACTTCAGTAACACTAAGGGGCTCTATTTATCAACACCCTGCGATTTGGAAGATTTCCTATCTCTGCTTATCGCCGCTATAGAAAATCTATCAACCAATTTATCGCGTAGAGGATGTTGGGATAGTTGAGCGATGGCCAGTGCAGAGTCCCGCTGGTCATGTGTGAGCCAGTGTAGACTTAGGCATCCAAACCAAGATTCGTAAAAAAAATAATAATAATAACGTTTTTATAAATAAAGTTTAAAAAAATTTAAATGCAATAAGAAAAGGAAAGTATTCTTTATTTTACTAATACAGCATTTTTTCCTTAGCTGACCCCCCCCCCCAACTATTGCCATCCTGAGAGACCTGAAAATAGCTATCGCCGGCGGTAGCCCTTGGTAAATAGGACGGAGGCCTAAATCTGCTGGATTTAGACACATTTAGGGTTTTTCTCCCATTGATAAATGGAGCCCTATATCCTAAGAAATCAAACTTCTACATTGTACATGTCAGCAAGGTTGGTCTGGCTTAGATTTAGAAACAAATGGAACGTCAGCGTTGTTCATTCATTATTTCTTTCTACAAGTTGGGAGAGAGAAGATGTTAGGTCAGTGCAGATGTTGACGGATTCTAATTCTAGAAAACCGTTATCATATTCCCAGGAGACTTCCAAGCTATTTACCCACACAGCTTAGCCTTCCTCCAGGGCACATCACTACACCAGTAGAACAGTCTTTTTAGCACCAGCAGACTGGAGCAACCAAATAGATAACCTTTTCTAAACCAAAAACAATCCTTCAAAGCCTTTTTTTTGTTTTTTACAAAACATTATGATTTCCTATCTATAACGGAACAAATAAAACTGGGATAGCACAATAGCTAAATTAGTTCCCCCATCTTCATAATATAATCCTAGTGGTCCTATCAAATTTGATAAAGCTATTAATGGCCGCTACTTATAGAGAGGTTTCTTTTATAGAGGATATTTTACAGTGGTCGAAGTGGGAGTGCATACGGTGGTACTTCTCCTATTGCCTTTATTGTAAAACTATTATATTCAGTATTCTCATTATATTTTTTTTATACCGCCACTTCTAAATATCCACTGATGTTAGATAATCCAAAATGTTCAAAATGCACTAACATGTCAGCCTCACTATATCACTGTTTATGGGACTGCCCTGTGATCAAAGCCTTTTGCTACAAATTAGAGATTATACTACTGCAGAACTACTCAACTTTTTACCCTTGTCTCCAGAGTGGACAAGTTTAGGTACAACTGTCCCCCACAACCACAGCAAGATTAACAAAAGGAATGAAAAAGCTTCTCCCTATCATAATTGCAGTGGCCACAAAATGTATACAATGGATCCAAATAAACCCACCATATCGATGTTTAAAGAAAAGTTATTTCAATTTAGTTTAAATGGACCAGCATGAAAGGGTCTTGATAAAAAACAAAATGTGTAACAGTTTTTTTTTTCAGTTTGGGAAAGCTTTGTTGAAACAATCTCTGACACATTTAAATTACAAATCAAAATCTGCTTTCACCTGCCAAGTTGGTATGAAAGAAGAATACTCTTGGACAATACCACAATTCAAATGTAGACTTACCTAATTATCATGAGATGAGAGGCCTCAGCTCCCTTTGTTATATCCTAACCCCCCGCCTCCCCTGTCTTTACCTCTTCCACTCCCCTAATAATAATTATATCAAAAATAAAGCTCAATGATTTGGTAAATGTGGATGTATAGCATAGTGCATGTGATGGTATTATAGTTGCATATGCTAATTATTTAACCCAGACATCTTGTTCTGTCTTATCCCTGATTAAATACTCCACCTGGTGATGTTTAAAAATAACTTGTATAACTTTTATACCAAGTAGCATAATTATGCATGGCATACAGTAACATATGTTATCAAACGCATAGGAGCATCAAATGAAATAAACTGTAAAGCTGCGAGATGATGATCACTCAGAGTACGCAGAAAGAGGCGATGGATCTTAGGTTTTAAGTGTCTTTAGGTTTTATTCGCACAAGTCCAAAACTTGCACAGCGTGGTTTCACAGGTTCTCAAGGGAAATTTGGCAAAATGTTCCTACTCACTCTCTAGTGCCAGTATTATCATTCTCCCACTATACCAGCCCGATGCCCTAGATTAAACACCCAAATCGTGCTTCCCGTTATCTGAAGTAGCCCCATCCCTTCCCAAATTAAAACAAAAGGAAGGAAAGATAGAAGAGAAAAGGAAATACAGACGAATAGAGAGTTTAGAAAAAGAAAGACACAAGTGAAAGATAGAAAGAATAAAAACAAGGGAATGATGGAGAGAAGGAAAAAACAAAGAATGATAGTAGCACTTGTGCTGTGGATTGTGCAGATGATGCTTCACAGGGAGAGCCAGCCATGGACTTAGTGATATTATGATTGCATGCACTGGCCCTGTCACTACATTGTACAACCACATTTCTTTTTATCAGCGATCATTGTCCGGAAGATGTGGAGAAAGAACTGCATTCCACCTTTTCCTCAGCCCTACCAATGGAGGCATGGTTTCTCTGGATAAAATCATGTCAAGTTATTGTAAGCCGGTTAGGGGAACAGGAGTCATCACCATCAAATGTTCAAAGCTATACTCAAACAAATTCCTAGTGAAAATAATGCCAGGACAAAAATGATGTCCCCTTTATTGTTTTGGTATTATGTTCATTATTTTGCAACTGTTTTAAGGTTAGCATTGTTTGATGCACAAGGCCGCTGTTGAATAAATAGTGCTACTCTTTGACAACAAACTTATCTGCTTCACAAAGACAAGTTTTTTGAGGATCAATTTCAAATTATATATGTCCAGATGTACTTTGAGTGAGGCAAAAATGCTGCCAACCAACTTAACATGATTTCATGTATTTCAGGGATTTGTGAATTTATGTGGGAAGGGATATAATGAGGTAAATGCCACAGGGAAGGGCTGGCAAATTTTAGCTATGGGGGCAAGACTCGACTCAGCAGCCTATTTTAAAGGAAAAAAATGCAAGTGGCCCAGTGACTCAGCCCAAAGTAGCCCACAATGGGACTGGCCCAGGGGGCAGATGCCCCCCTGCCCAGCCTGCGCCTGGAATGCCGTGTGTGAAATGTTTTAGAATGCTGTAAATTATTATTGTATGTTATTATTTACCTTTTATTTTTGTAGTGCTAACATTTTCAATGTTTAATCATTCACATCAGTCCCTGCCCTAGGGACGGACACACACACATACACACAAACACACATATACACTCACACACACTTATATTATTGCATTCTGTTCAGCTCAATTGATTTTTTTATTTTCTATGTATAAACAAAATCAGAAGTAGAACACAAGGTATCTCTGAGCTTGTATTGCTATTATCGTGTGCCACATGTATCTTGAGTGAAATGTCAATACACCAAAGATTTATTTTTTTCCCAGAATCTAGTTAATGTTTCCTGACCAAAGATGAAATAATAAAATTCAAGTCTACAGTTTTTCCAGTCAGGTAATCAGTGCCAGCTATATTAATATCCCAGACTTTGATCTTGATGTTGTAACGATGGAAGCAGGGTAAGTATTACTGATAAAGCATAGATGGCTACATTCCTCATTTTTAAATTTGTCTTATCGCCCCAATTTATCTCATTAATGCACCCATTCTAATATATTGTATGTCATTTTAAAACATAACACATTTGAGTGCTATGATACAACAAGGCTAAAGACAATTATTTTGCTGAAGATCGTTGTGAACTAGGACATTTTGTGGGAATTCAGGATAAGAAACTCTTTAATAAATGCTACAAAACTTGCTTCAATGTTGTTGGTGGTATCCTATTATAACTGCAATCCACTCAAAGGAAAATTTATCTTGTGCATTCCTCTGAACTTTCCTGATTTGTGGGACCTGTCCTGCCTTCCTACGGATCTGGATTTTTCCTCTACTGTTGGACAATTGTGATGTATTCTGGGTCAGCGCTGGCATTTCCAGTACCCCCGGCGGCAGTTTTGTGCATACATATTGAAAGCCCCTGCGCCGTTCTTCTGCAGCAAGGGAGGGGTCTGTGCCAGAAGAATTTTTTTTTTTAAGCTTAAGCAGACTGGCTGTGGCCCCAATAACCATTGCAGCCTCTGGGCACTCCTACCAGACTTGCTGTGTTCCACCAGCCCTGGATGTATACCCCGCTGACAGGGGTGTTTGTAGGGAAGGTTGATTGGGGCATGTCCTTGGGGGGGCATGGCACACACCACACTTTTTTTCATCTTGATTGTCCTTACGTATAGGATGTATAGATCTGTTTGGATGAACAACTTCTTTGGCTCAATAGTGCCTGATTAGCATCTACTTTTAAAAAGGAATGCAGGCTGTAACTACTTATAGGTTTTAGGGTTTGTTGTGTGCGTGTAGGAATTAGTAGTAAGTCTGTCCAGATGCATGCACGTTTATATGACCACATGTAAAAATGCATCTCTTTATAACAAATCTCCCTCTGTAATTTTAAATGGCAACTAGACCTCCCGTCTTACATTCATTTTGTCTTGGACCATAATTTGCTTATTTTCGGCTGCCACGTTCTGTAAAACCGTATTAGGGTGGTGATCAATAATACTGTTAACACCAGTGTTTTAGGGACCTGAATAAAAAAAAATCAACTGGCAAACCCCTATTTATTGCCAAGTTCAACTGGCAAAAATTAAATGTTTGGAACAAATTAAAAACTGTTTCTGTAACGTCTATCTCTAGTTTATTTTCTTTAAAACCCTGAAAATCTGCAGCATGTCTGCTGTGGAGAATGTGTCATTCTTTTTCCCTTTCTCATAAATTCTATACCAAAAAAATTTCTTTGACTCATTATCTTGCCGGCTTAGTACTCCGAGCAGTATGATCTTCTCTCAGTGGATTGTGCTTCGTGTTACTAATGAGATTTCTACACCATGATATTGAAAGATTTACATGGAAATGTGTGCCTGAAGTGGAGTGGATGTGATGGTGCTGCCAGATAAGGAAACAATACAGAATATTCAGAATGTAAACTGTGTGTCTGTACAGAACTGAACAAATATATAATCATATTAATAACAGTTTGTTTATGATCTTAAAGAAGTTTTCCACCTTCAGGTGACTTTAAAGTTGCTTTTAATGGAGTGGAATGTTAAGTTAACACTGAACAATGTCAGTTTTGGGGCTAGCGGCCCTTTAATATATTGACTTGTTAATGCTTTCCTGCAACTTCTATTGAATATTTAGCTTATGTGCTTTGAAGCCATGTCTTTATATCATCCAGGTAGAGTTGGTTATTGTAGATACATCAGGATATCTCACGTAGTTCTCTGGATATAGAAGAGATGCAGAGAAGACAGTAGCGCTGTGTTGTGATCCAGGGCAATAGAAATAAACAACTACCTGCAGTACTAAATGCGTGGCTTGTAGGGACAATAGAAAGCTAAAACACTGTATTTAGTAAAAATGACAAATGCAGCTTCACGGCGTGAAAGGATACATCATTTCAGACCTTTTCCCACCTTAAATGAGACACTGCAACCAACAACATTCAAGTGAAACGCAAATAGAGTTTTAAGGAAAAAGAAGTGTAAATAAGAAACTTCAATCACAACCCCCCACTCTTGGCCAGGCACCCATCCACCCTAAATTTCCTACTACTAACACCACCCCGTTATCCCCCCTCCTCCCTTTCTCCCTCATCCCCACCCTTAATCCCTCTACAAACGCCTCATTGATACGTATAAGGTCAACAATTGGAAGCTTGTTTGTTTGTATTTGGAAAAATTATTTTTGGATTAAACTTGGCTGTATACCCCATACCCCCTTCTGTATCACTCTCCTAATTGCATTGAAAAAAAAAAGAAACAAAAATTTTCCACAACAAAAAAAGAATACATCAGTTGCATAAGTATGCATACCCCTAAACGAATACATTGCAGTAGCACCATTTGCTTTTATTACAACAGTGGGTCTGTTTGAATAAGTCTCTATCAACTTTGCCAACCTTGACTTTGCAACTCTATCCCACTTTTCCCTGCAAAAAAATTCAAGGTCCATGAAATTGGGAGGGGATCTCCTGTGCACAGCCCTCTTTATGTCATTCCACAGCTTATCAACGGGACAGAGATCGGGGCTCTGACTGGGCCATTCCAAGACTTTGATCTTACTTTTCTGAAGCCGTTAATTGGTTGACTTGGATGTGTGCTTTGGATCTCTGTTATATTGGGAGGTGAAATTCCTCTTCATCTTCAGTTTTCTGACAAAGGCCTGTGGATTCTGTGCCAAACTATCTTGATACTTGTAGCTGTTCATTATGTCCTCTATCCTGACTAGAGCTCGTGTCCCAACTGAAGAGAAGCAGCCCAAAGTATGAGACTACCACCACCAAGCTTCTCAGTAGGCATGGTGTTCTTCGTGATGAGCTGTTTACCGTTGCGCCAAACATATCTTTGTAGCTTTATTTTAGAATTAAGGCCACAAACTTTAGTTTAGTCGCACAATATATTTTCCCACATGGTTTGGGTTGATTAAATGCATTTTTTGTGTGCAATATTTAGATTGTTGTTCTTTTGTTTGTGAGAAATGACTTTCCTCTTACCACCCTACACCACAGCCCCGATGTGCAGACTATGGGAGATCGTTGTCACATGCAGGGAGTGACCAGTTCTGACAGAAATTCCTGCATTCATGAGTTTTCTCCTTGTCCTATCATCAACTTTGGAGATACATCCTGGTCTTGGCATTGTCCCTGTTGTGTCATACTTTCTGCACTTATTGATGATACTATTCACAGAATTCCATGGTACATGTAATGCCTTTGAAATTTTTGTATATCCCTCTCTTAATTTTGGTACCTTTCAACAATAAGATGTTTTGTAAGCTCCTTGTGGACTATGGTTATAGGAAGCAGCCAAGATAACTCCAAGGACATCTACAGGAACAGCTGATCTTTGAGGTTAATCACATCACTTTCATTGCTGGCAGGTGTTTGCTAATTTCATTTGGACGTGTTTTTTAATGTGATTGGTTAACTCTGGACACAGCTACGGCCCACACTTAGGCAACCAGCGTATTGTACTATTTTAAGGTTCACTTCTATTTCCAAAACATTGTTTGTTTTTCAATTGAATATTGTTGCTTGCAAGGTCACATTAAAGGTGAAAAAAGGTCTGGCCTGATATATCTTGATTTCAGACTTTACATCATAATCACTTGCAATTTTAATAAAGGTATGTAAACATTTTATAATCACTGTAGATACCTATATGTGTTTTGGTGTAGAATTTAAGCAGATTTGTGCTCGATTCCCACTGTCCGTGAATCTTCTCGCTACTCTCAGTGTGGAGAAGAAATTCAGGTGATAAAAATTAATTGCATGAGAAAGTTAGATGTGCAACAAATAGAATAGTTCTTCTAGCGTCTGCCCTATATTTTGTATAGGGAAATAATATAGGTTTGAAAAGTTCTTTATTTCACAAGAGAAAGAGAGTGAATAAAGGAACAATTGATTGGTGTGAAACTCAAAATGCTTTGCCCCCTTAAATGTTGGTAAATAAATATTCAGAATTGCTGATAGATTTGCAAGTAAGTTGATGATTAAAATCTCAGATTTGCTGATAAAGGAATTATGCCACATATCATTACTGAAGAAAAAATTAGGGCACTACAATATTTAATGCAAAAGAAACTGACGTAAAACATTTTTATTTCAAATTTATTAAAATACGGCTCTCTGCATTTTATTGGGATCCCTGTTCCATAAAAATAGAAAAATATTAAAACCCTAAGGCCCGGGTTGAAAAACCGGGTCTCACCATTCATACTGCAGGCTAACTAGGGCCGACACGGGAATGATCCCACCAAAAGTTTAGACCCAGGTTTTTTCACTAACACCATCAGGGGGTAAATGTATCAATCTGCGGGTTCTTCAACACCCGCGTGTTCAGCCTCTTCCGCGATTAAATTTCAAGCGGCGCTGCATTGTAAAAGGGAAGTTAACCCTTTACAATGCAGCGCCGCTTGAAATTTAATCGCGGAAGAGGCTGAACACGCGGGTGTTAAAGAACCCGCAGATTGATACATTTACCCCCTGGTGTTACCGTCTGGACTTGCCCCGGCATAACCCCAGGTTTTTTAGGCAGTATGAATGGGGTATGATCATCATAGTCAATGTCAGATTTAGGTAGAGAAGCACATCCCTCATAGCATGGCAATCTGCTGCAAAGGAGTGAAAGGTACTCCAGTTATTTCATGTATATTATTGTATAATAAACAGCATTTGATATATAATAATGGCACTATCCAGTAGAAAATAATTGGCTGTAATAGTGGGGCATCCACACAGGAAGACTGTGATTGATGGAAAATCCAGACATCACAAACATTAAATTAGCAGATAGATTTTGTTGACTGGGAAATATCCATCTTGCAACTGCCCAGGGCCGATTAAGGGAATGGAGGCCCCTGGGCTAAGGGGCCTCCACTCCCCCGGTGAGGCCCCTTCCTCCTGTGAGAGCCGCCCTCAAGGCACTTACCTCCTACTGGCATTGCAGTCCTTCCCTGGCACGCTGTACGTTCCTTACTGAGGAGTTCTCGTGAGAGTGAGACACACGAGATCTCTTCAGTAAGGAGACTACAGCACGCCGGGGAAGGACCGCAGTGAAAGTGCTCAGCAGCATTGATTGGGCGGGGGCGCCCCCGACCGAACAATAATGCTGCTGAGCACTTTCAAGGGCCCCCTGGATGCTCGAGGCCCCTGGGCTGTAGCCCAGTTAGACCTTGGGTTAATCCGGCCCTGCACCTGCCCCATAATAATGAGTATAGAGAAAGCCACAAATCACTAGCGTCAAAATAGATCCTGAACACAAAGTTGCAGAGCCGGCCAGATGAATACAAATTCCAATCCTCCAAAGATCTTTAATGACCCTGCACAGGCGACATCTCAAAAGGGACACTTGTTATGTGCAACAGCACTCATAGCTTGTAGCTAACACGTCTTGTCTTTTATACCAAAGTCCTTGTCGGGGCATGGACTGGTGGAAACAGACTATACTTATTATTGCAACCAATGTGGATCCTAATAGGTATCATGTAAGGCGTAGAAGAACTATTGGTTATTTTTTGACAAGAAAACATCATCGTGTAAAATAAAGATTCATAATTGTGTAAATCACTTGCTTTTGCTGTTAGGTTCATAGAAATGAATGTTTGCTGCAAAGTTGAACAGAATAGGAATCTCAAACAAATTTAATGTTAAATCAATTCAGGTCACTACAAACAGCAATGTTACTACAAATTCAGAAATTTAGGAGTTGCCTAGTAAGATAAATATTCACCACGTTTGAAAATGTAAAATGTACCCATTGCTTATACACAGTGGAGACTTTTTCTGTGGTCAATAAATATTCTTGAGAATGACACTTTAATTCTCTAGGAGTCAGTGATCTCACTGATGCACTTTTGCCCTTTAATGGAATTACTGCCTGTGCTCTTGTTGCTGCGGTAGACTGGGGCGGTACAGTGCATCGTCTTGCTTCATAGCAAAATTTGGGAAGGTGATGCTGTTCTCACCTCCCGAGCCCCATGCTCTGCTCTCATTAGAGCAGAGTGAGGGACCTCTTTTGAGCATGTGCTGTTCAGCGCATGCGCCCATTGCATATGCACCACTCAGAAGAGGTCTCTGCTCTGCTCTTTTGAGAACAGGGAGCCTAGGGGGTGCAGGGGCTACCGAGGAGGAGGGGTGACCAGGCATTGCCAGGCTGCCTTTACCTCTGTGGCCTCTAGCCACTGCATCCCCTAATGCTGTGCCCCTGGTTGTAGGGAAGATGGGTGGCATTTAGTCCACTAATGGCCATTAATGCTTTTGAATGTAGAGCTCAGAATCATTCAAAAAAGGTAGAATAAGAGATACAGTACGAAATGTGGTCTTGCAGGATGATTTCTATGGCCTCTCCTAAGATGACATAATCTTGCTGTTCTCCTAGCCCACTTGGAGGCTGGCTCTGACTTACCACTCACACAATGAAATCTATGTCCATTGGGGTAAGAGTCTTTTTTTTTTTTAAAGTTTTATTTTGCAAGGTCAGTACAACAATAAGAGACGTTTGACAAAAAGAATACAGTTGAAAGAAATAGACAAAAAGTAATCAAATCAATGCTCAGCAAAGATCCAGCGAAACACTTAGTCAAATGAACGGGGTAAGAGTCTTGATAGTGGCTAAAAATGTACTTAAGCTTCATATACTCAAAATATATGCCATGCTTCTATAATCCTGATGCGCTTGTAAATGGTTACCAAGTATGAAATAAGTTTTGTAAAATCTTTATTTAAGAGGAACAACAGTACACAATTCTTCAGCAAATTTTAGGCTGCTATGAAATCCAAGCCGTAGATCCATTTTGTGTGAACTCTTGTCAGCTGAGCCCATAAAATCCATTATTATTAACTGTAGTAAGTCAGTTATAGGAGACTGTGGCTGGATCATGTTGAAATAACTTATTGTAGATATGCATTTTAATTAGGGATGCAGTGCTCCGCTGTATATCATTGCAAATGTACTGATTTTTTTTAGATTGAGTTGTATTTCTCTATAGGATGTTGTATTTCTGTATAGGAAATGTATTTGTAATGTATTATTCCAGGTTAGAGTAAATCTATTTTACTGAAGGCAGGAAATGCTAAGTAAATCTTTTCATCTCAGAAGTGACAAACACATGTCTTGTTAAAAAGATAGACGGACTACATAAATAATGCAACCAGCAATTCACTTAGGAAATTTATGTAAATTTTGTAAAAGTTTAAAATCACATGATCTCCAAATTTAGAGGATGTATCACATGTGGATGATAAATATCTGATGTAATATCTCAGACGTTTTGGTGCCTGGTCATAAAGGGGGCTGGTTTACCCCTGCCAGGATTTGTCTCCCAATCTGTATAAAAAGAGCTCTGTTTGACCATGTAATGTATCATTTCATCTGTAACTTCTGGATGATCACTAGTACCTCAAACTGGTGTGTAAAAGTCGTCAGGATTCTTGAGCAATAAACCACCACTGCTTGAAGATTCTGCCTGCGACTATTACCTGCTGTATTCTGTGACCAACAGATAAGAGCTTGCACTCTAATTCATTCCCTGGCAGTCCTGTGTGGAACCCTGCATCTCTGTGTCAATGCTCGGCCCGCTACCCAGCAGTCCTGATCCATAGTAAGAGGTAAGGAGGTACCAGCCAGCCCACAGCAAAGAAGCATTGTAGCAGCTATACCAGATACCCCAGAAGTACATGGTTCTGGGTGCTGCACAGGAGCCCAATGGTGGCAGCTGAATTCCCCTACAGCTATTGAGCAGTTGACATTCGCAGTAAGCGAGTGTCTGGTGGCAAAGTGACAAGGTGACACCAGTCGGAGTGGTCAGTAACAGTCGGTTACTGACTGTGAGAAGGAATCCAAGGTGAACTGTGCAGGAAGAACATTCCTCCTTTCCTCTTCCCCCTACAGACAGGGTGGCAAAGTAAGCCCATCTGGTCACTGACTATTTCTTTTAATATGTTATCTGGGGGGGGGATTATCTGAAATCAAGGAAGTCAGAATAAGAGAATAATTAAATCCAAAAGATCAGAAGGAATATTTTTTAAACACAATAAACAAAAAATAATTTTGTTTTGTATGTACATGCTTTGTGTGGTTATTTATAAAAGTGTAAACACTAAATAAGGTGAATAATGTAGGAAAACCCTGAAGTACAAATCTAATTTACACAAGTAATTTCTCTACCCTTGTGTTTTAGCTAAGGGAACTTAATATTTGTACTCTACATTACCCAGCTCAAAACAGGCCCTGAAAGTGTTCTTGTCATACAAGCCCTGGTACACCATACGAACGCTGCAAAATGGAACAGAGACTCGTGCAGACCTCAGTAAGGTATGTCTTATCTAAGAAATCTCCTCTTACTGGTAACGCCGAAGCGTTTTATTAAAGGACCACAGCCTCCATATTGCTTCTGCACTAATTCATAATAGTGCTTCCGACTTTGTAAGTGGTCAGAGAACCGTTTGCAGAGATAATGGATGATTAGACCTCCCTAAATAAACAGTAATGTAACCATGAAAGCACTGTCAGGGATCATCAGATTGGAGACCATATACTCTGCCGGGAGTCTGAACGGACTCCCTGAAATTCAGGACTCTCCCACACATTCTGGAACAATAGGCAAGTATGCTAAAAATTTAGAACATCCTTGTATGTTCACAGCGTCATATAATGTATTCTCTCATCCAGGTAAAACTGTACTATTCAATGACTTAAGTTTGTACATCTGATGTAATTATAACTTGAGTAGTTTACGTAGGCAGCATCAATTCCCTTGCACCCTCTTTTGCTTAAATCCCCAAGTTTTGCACTGTAAAAGCACCACCAGCAAAATGCGGGCTGGCGTTCGCTTAGTGTACTTAGTTTCAATAATCTTAATATTCCCACAATGATATAATAAGTTTGTGTGTTTGGAGAGTGAACCATTCAGTCATTAAATGCTTCTGAATACAACAATGTGACAAACTATTTTTAGCTATCCCCCTGTATTAGAACAGCACTAGACAATGAGACGAGCTAGCATTCAGTATTAGTGGAATAGCACTAGGTAGAGAGAGAGAGAGAGTTGCCCCACATATAATAGCTTGCAAGGAAAGTTACTTGTTACAAGTAACCAAATTTTCAATAAAATTGAAGGCAAGAGCTGATATGCCAATTATTTCTATACCTTATATTCATAGGGTGTGGCATATACCACCAGTTCTATAATTTGTAAGGATAGCTGTATATTATCAGCATATTAGATTTGATTCAATTGACAGACAGAAAATGATACTTTGTCTATGTGAAGTACATAGGACAGGTTCTCTGCAGCAAGGAGAAAATGTGGGAATAATAAAAAAATGTTACAACCTAGTACAACTCATTGAACATCCAGTGAATCATAAGGTTTAACTAGCTCAATAGGGATTATCACAATAAGATGAACCCTGTATATTGGAGAATAGATATATGGTTATAACTATATTAACCCAAACCCCGACATTGCCAATTAGTCTCACAAAACTGCATTAATGTTTATATAACATTTACCACACATTGCTATAACAGTGAGAACTATGTTAAAAATATAACACTGTGAATTTTGGGAAATAAGAAGTGATTAAGAACAATAAAGTGAGACAATAGACAAAATAAATTTATTGGGAACAATAATAAAGAGACAGTAAAGTATACTAAGCAGATTTTAACATCACTTTCACAATTTCACTTTATTATTTTGTTATTTTAACATTTAATTTGAATAAAATTATTAATAAAAGTAAAATATTAATATAACTTGGGTTCAGATTTCTGACATCTGGAGTCTGTTAGTGCACCTCATACAAATCAACACTTTCTTCTTCTAAATGTTATATTCAGTATAAATTGGTGGGTAGTAACTCAATAAATTTATAATTGAATAGTCTATAGTGATATCTGTGAGAGCAGAAACAATAGGATAATTAATAAATTACTTAAATACTGAGTAACAGTCTCACAATACAATACTTGTGTGACAACAAATCCTACCGTATAACTCCCCAAAACTGAGAATATTGTACATTTCTTGTGATTTGACATAATTCTCTCAGTATAATAGCTCAGTAGACCAGCCACAATCATAATATTTTTGTGATAGGGTAATACCACTAAAATGATCACTTAGATCACCACTACAGAGCCTGTGTTCTGAACGGCTGTAACTTAAATTTTATTTCTTTTTTCTTTACATCATAATATAGCTGCTCACCTGTATCACCTGTTCAGCTAAATTAAACTAGGTTGCCAAGTGTTATTGTATTACCATTCATTATATTTGGTACTCCTAAACGTATTTTTCTGGGAGCATAGCTAATCCACTGTACTTCAGCTGATTGTTTGAGATTGAAAAGCATTACAATTACTTCTATTTACATTACGATTATCCCATATTAGTTGAGACAGATTGACTCTAACAGGTGGACTCCATTTGGTTGTGTTAATTCTTTGTCTTAAATTCACTTTGAGATGTTTATGCCATCTATCTTTATTTGTATTTGTTCTATTACGATATAGGACAATTGTTCACCAGGCTTTTTGTTGTGTGGTAACTCCACTTTTTTATGGCTGCTGTTGAGCCAAATTCAATCTGCTGATTGGCTCATTTTAAAGACTTAGGCTGGGTACACAATGGAGCATTTTCGTGCAATAATCAGGCCAATCAGACGACTTACGACCGTTTGGTCTGAAGTCGGGTCAGTGTCTATAGTGACACGATGGTCAAATGTCGTTACGGCTCATTTAGTTGGTCGTACTGTTTAATATTTTTCGACCAATCACCTAACGATCATGTAGTGTGTATGCACTCGTGCTCATGATCCCCATAGAGTTTACAGAGTCATGTTCTTTTCAGCCGATGCTAGCAATTAATGTCCTGGTGAATAAATGTAGAGAGTGCTGTAGAAGGAATAATTCATTTGTTCGTTCTGAGACAGAATGTTTCATTTGAGTCACAGAAGCTAACGAAATTCGTTAGAACATGTGTATAGCTATAAAAAGGCGGTTTTAATCAGTGTGACAAGAATGAAAGAATGAATATTGTGCTGTCATTCTCCGAAGATTAAAAGACCAGATGAAGGACCAGTTGAAGATCACAGATCTGAAGGTAAATCGTGTCACTGTGTGTGCATGAATCGTCAGACTGATCGGACTTTCAGTTGTAAGTTCAATCGTTTGAGATAACATGTCGGTCGGAAAATTCTTCAGTGTGTACCTAGCCTTAATCATCCCCAGCCTCCACAGTGTGCCCACCAAAATCTCTTTATTTTACTTTTCTTCCTTATGTGATGCAAGATATGTTCTGGCCATTAAAGGCCTTGTATATAGTTGACCAATCCATTTTATTTATAAGCCAAGCTCACACATGTTTTATAATTCCTAAGAACTTTTCTGCCTCTTAAGCTCTCTCTACCACAGAAGTAACAATTTATTTTCACCTCTACAATTAATTTTAGATTTTGCCACACTCAGTACCATCTTAACAACATTATGGGCCCACGGGCAAAGCACTGCACTGGGGCCCTACCTACACAACCACTCACAGGAATAAAAATGTAAATTATCGATAAAATTAAGATTATATTTATTGTTACCTGCAAAAAAGTAAAGGTTTAAACATTAAAAAAAAACATGATGTACTACAGAAATGAATCCACATATTTATTTATTTTTATTATAAACAAAATATTTATAAACTATGAATTATTTATTATTAATGAAGTGTTCAACACAAACAAAGTGATTATAAACTAAGAATAATTTATTATTAAAGTGTTCAACACACTGTGCCCTCCTTTATGCTCCTGTTTGTCCCTTCATCCTGCTTCTGATCTGCCCCTATTTCACACACTGTGCCCTCCATTATTTTTCTATTTGCCCCCTTCATCATGCGCCTCTGGTCTCCTCCGCCCTGCCCCTGTATTACTGTGCAAGTGCCCTCCATTATTCTCCTATTTGTCCTCCTTCACTTACCTTTCTATCGCCTTCTTCTCTTCTTTTTTTTTCCTTTCTGTTTTCTTTCTTCCTCGCTTGCTTGTCCAACACGTTGTGGCTCCTCGATGCTGTGCTCCTCACTGAAAATGTCGCCTGACATTCAGTGGGAGCGCAGCACGGAGGAAGGGAACAGATCGCCACCGCGTGACTGCAAAAAGGTAAGTTGTTGTTTTTTTTGATTTTTTAATTTCTTTATTACTTCAGAGCCCTGCCTATAGGGCACCCAGGCAGTTGCCCAGCGTGCCCAATGAGAACAACAGCCCTGTGTACAACTTTCCTCGCAATGTACCCGTGTTGGTAAATATTATTATTCCCCCACAAACAAATATTGCATTTTAAGGCTTCCAATTCATTCCAACAGTAGCCTTAAAATGAAAATGGTATTACCATAATATTTCCTCATATGTGTGATGTTATTGTCTCCAGAGAAATTTTATTCAATTAATGAAGATAAAATTATATTTGTTAATATATATCTTCCCAATTCTCATTCACTTGGTTTCTTAAAAATATTTAACATTGCTGAACCAAACCAAACCTTATAATTCTGGTTTATTTTACTCAAGCCTTCTCTAGAAAGATCTTAGATCTCACCAAGGGGCCTATTTAGCAAGCCTTAAACCATGCGGTTTCTGCTTGGGATAGGCATATTTAAGTATGTAAGCAATTTAACAAATGCCTAATGCAGGAGATATCAGAGATCATCATCATCATTTATTTATATAGCGCCAACATATTCCGTAGCGCTTTACAATTGGGGACAAACACAGTAAACTAATAAACAAACTGGGTAAAACAGACAAAGAGGTGAGAAGGCCCTGCTCGCAAGCTTACAATCTATGGGAGATGTCTCCTGCATTAGTCAAAGTACAGCATAATACCGTAGTCCATTTTTAATGGGGACTGTGGTCTGGTTAAATTTATAAAGCTCCAAGAAGCTTAGCTTTTTGGAGCTTGAATCCAATGGCTAATGCCACCTGAAGATGGCATTAGCCATTCAGTTCTATGGGGGGGGGGGGGGCATCGCAGGAGTGGGATCTTCATGTTCTCCACTGCATTGATTAACAGAATTATCCCTTGTGCATGTGCAGTAAAGACTCTGGGCGAGGGCCTGAAGTTGTCATTAGAACGCAGTCATCGCCTTCACAGCCTCTTATTGGATGCGCTGTCTCGACATGATTTTAATGGTAAATTGCTCCATTCAATCATCTGTCATTGCTGTGATGACAGATGATACTTAACGAGGGTAAATTGAAACACTGTTAAATAGGCCCCTGTCGTGAACATAGAGAACTTAGTTATTTATAAGGGTTAGCCCATCACATAATTGTGGGGAATAAGGGATAAATCATAACTGCAGTATAGATATGTTATATCCAATGAATCCATTGATAAGTTTAGCTACTAAAGTGTAAAATGTGAAGACAGAAAGTCTGATGTAAATGTATTTGATGGCTTTGCACATTCCAGTGTGAGAAGATAGGAGTGTCACCTGTGGCAGCTTCAAAGAGCTTCTACTGTGAGATATACCCTCGCCTGGAATGGAGTTGTGACACCTGAATAGACTTTTAGGAACCGCACAGCATGTTGTTTGGCTCAAAGAGGCAATGTGCTGACGTAGGCTATATGTGATATATACAAAAAGAATTCAGTTATAGTTCTGTATAGTTACGCTGCACATTTACGGTACTTGAGAGATTGGATATCACAAACTAGTATATATACCAATTTGGCATTGGAAAAACAATTTATACCTTCTATGCATATAAAGTCCTTTCTTCACATTCATGACCAGGAAATATCGATAGAATTATTAGATAACCCACTGGTGATGTCTGTGAGAAAGATTTGGCACATTCTTCGACATAAATTTCATTTAAATCCTTACAAATCTGTACACCTTCCTTTTGTTGGTAATCCTGATTTTCAGGATGGCATGGCCATGGCATGGCATCGTCCCTTTAAGACATGGGAACAACAGGGTCTATACTCTGCGGGTCAATTGATGAATAAATCAACCAAGAAACCATTGCGTTATGCCCAAGCTAGTGAAAAATTTCCATTTCTAGGCCCTTGCAGGATGACATTTCTCCAAGCCCAACATTATGTCAAGAGCCTAATTGTTTTTTTCTCAGACATAGATTGGGATAACCCATTAGACAATATACTACTCTCTAAATCCCCCAAACAAAAAGCTATTTCAATTCATTATAGACTCATGAGAAACAACATAGACTATTCTACCATACGCTCGGGCCTTGCTCAATGGTTATTGACATTCCCGCACTTAACTAATGAAATTTTGCTTAAAAACTTAAACATCTTGATCAGATTACTCCCAGCCTCTACATATGTAGAAATGTTCCTCAACATATTTCACAGGGGATATATATCTCCACATCGCAGATTGGCTATGGGTCTGTCAGATAATGATAGGTGTCCTAAATGTGGGATGGGAGGGGCAGACTTGTTTCATTGTTTCTGGGGATGTCCGGTTATTAGAGGGTTCTGGATACGTGTGTGGAGGTTTGCTACTGCTGATCTTGTAAATTATCTCCCTTTCACACCTGACTGGGCTATATTGGGCATTCTCCCACCAAATGCCCGCACATCCAGAGGTGGCAGACGTCTGCTGCTGATTATTTCGGCAGTGGCAAGAAAATGCATCCTCCACATGTGGATCCAGAGCACATCCCCCACACTGGACCTCTTTAAAGAAAAAATGTTCTTTGCCATGAAAATGGACTGGTTGGAAGCCTCCCTCCAAAAAACAAAATACACAGGGAGATTTTTTGACACTTGGGAGAGCTTTGTTGGCACTTTGTCAGTCCCGCTGAGAGAGCAAATACAAAAATGTTTTCAACATACCCTTTGGTATGAAACTAGAATATTCATGCAAGACCCACCTATCTTTCTGGACTAGGAGAGTGCTTGTGTTGCCCCGGTCTCTCCAGGCTTTTGTACCTTATGTGTGATATCATATTTATAGTTCACTTCAGTGACTCACAGATGACGTTTTTCCTCATACTATGTGTCATGGTTCATGATTATTAAGTATAAACATATCTTTGTTCTAATTTATTTACTGATGTGTACATGTTTGACATTCTTCAATAAAGAAATATAAAAAAAAATAAAAAAAAAGAATTCAGTTTTAAAATATGCCACTTAAAATTAATAAAAGTAGTGATCAACCACATATTCCTCAATAGCATGATGAAGGCAGCTCATACGTCAAGTTAAGATTTCTGCCCCACAGAGAAGTTAAGGAAATGAGTGTAAGCTCTGCAAATACACTATATCTAGGCGTGTTTGGTATCAAAAGATGAATAGATTCATAAGGGATTTATTAATAATGATATTGGGTCTGTGTGATGCTCCACAGAAAAGTTAGGTCGCATAGTAGAATTGGGTAGTAAATCGGGCAACATGCAAATGGTGATTGAAAAAAGTAATACAGACACAACCCCTGGGGGCGGGGACAGGTGTGGAAGTGTCTTTAAAAAACTGAGACCAGTTACAACAAATCAATTCACATTGATAAGCTGTCCATCTTCCAAGCCAATTTCCCTTGACCAGAAAAGGCAATTCATGTAAGTGCAACTCTGAATGTAACCCCTTTTATTTTAAACTGCTTTGCTTGTGTATGTTATCTCAATTTATTAACTGTTTATTATTTTATTTTTTTATATTTGAATGCCCTGTACCTTTTGTATATTAAATTTATAATTTAATATGTTTTGTCCTTGATTCTAAATAGCAATGTGCTCTGGACACCACTGCATTAAAAGCATATAATATTGCACTCTTTTCAGTCTGAATCTAAATGTAAATATCTAAATAAAAATGGGAACAAGACATTTTCCAAATTTGATTTTGGGAAGCTCATTATTATAACCGAAATTCCCAAGAGTAAATACTGTGCACATGAAGCAGTGAAAATCCATATAGAGTTATTAAATATAAAATGACTGAATCATAAACTTCTTGTAAAAATTATTGAAATGTATCTACAGATGGCATTTAGTTTCATCAAAGTTAAATATAATGTATCTACAGCACCTCAGGCTTTTGTTGGAGAAATTGTAAAAATATCAGCTCTTTTACAATAGGGGTAGTCCTGGATCCTGCCCCATCCCAATGGGTATGGGTATGAGAGGAGGGTGTCCAAGCGCTAGTTTCCACTCCTACACCAGACACTCCTGCAGCTCTTACCCAGCTGTGGGCATAAGTGGACTATATGTGGCAAAGGTAGGAGGGCAGAGGGCATATATGACAAGGGTAGAGTGGGGTGGATATGAGACATGGGGAGGGTGGAGCTCCTGGTATAGGTGCAGCATCACTTTTATCACCCACTGCCTTCTCGACTAGGCTGCTGCATCCCTCCCCCACCCAGTGCACTTGAATTAAATAATACAATTTGGTATACATCCCTTTAAATGCCAATTCATAAATATTTGCTCTTTCTCCACCAATCAAAACACACCTGGTTGTTTGTATGATAATATTTGGCTTCCTGGTCAGGATTCGTTGTGTTGCGTCAATGCTGTTATCTAGACTGGACTTTCATCTGACTTCTATGCAAGGCCACATCTGCTTGTTGTTGTGCAGATGATAAATTACTCTATTCTTTCTGAACATATCTGATGCTATCTGCAGAATTGTTTACACTATATAAAAGGAATACTCTCTGCAGCCCAAACAGGCAGTGTCATTGGGGTCCATTCCAGAGTCCAGACATGTTTCTTTCCTATGTACTCCTCTGCTAAACTAATTACAAATCCAGTCCTGGTCAGAAAACATGTCTGCTATTAGCATGTATCCATCTGTAGCGATATTTCGTGTATTTTCACTTCTAATAAAGATATGCATTCCACGGTTCAGTTTCCTTTTATAAAACACATGTTAATGTATTTAGTAATGCACAGAGCAGGTCTTATTAAAGCAATTCACATTGTTAAAGCTTTATGAAAAAGTTCCATCATCCATTCATAACAACCAGTGAACTGCGTCCAGAACACTGCGTAAAAGATATAATTATTTCCAGCTGTCAGCGGTAACATATACATGTCGCAAAGTGCAAATAAGGAATAGCATTCTATTTCGTTTTTGGAGTCTGTCATTTAACCAATTACACACTGTTACATATGGAGGCATTTCTTCACTCCAACCAAGTAAGGTCTTTAAGGTGCTAGTCCTGAAATACCATTACTACTACTAATGAGCAGAAAAAATATTTGTATTTTCTTTTAACTAAGTACACAATGATTGTTTAAAGTTATGATATTTAGGGGTATATATATTAGAGGTAGATAAGCTCTAAATCCTGTAAAAAAGGGATGTTTTGCAGAATTTGGAGCTTCTTAATATTTTATTACGCCCAAAATTCATATCAGTGACACTAATGAAGTATGAAAAATCCCCCCAAAAATTGGCTCTAATTATGGTGCATTATGTAGTCCCTGAAATCATAGTAATCTACACATGCACCAAACTTAATGAACAATATAAAACATAACTTTTATTGATCTTTTTATTGATTACTTTTGCCTTGACAAAGCTTGCCAGAGAAACGCGCTTCGGCGTTTCTTGCTGTGTGTGGTAAAATCTTTTTACGTGGCATAAACTATGGGATTAACTAAGCCTTAATAAGCTGTTTGTAATAATAGCTGTTAATATGACACTGTTCAACCCCGAGAAATAGGATAGGTAGTGTCATGAATCGGGGTCTTAGTCCTGTTTACACCACTCGGCAGTACCATATCACCGTACATCTCCCTTTTGGTCGAAGGCAGCATTCTATCCTGGGACAAGTGTGACTTCTGTCTGCAGTACTGGAGGCTGCCATCTTGGGTTAGACATTTGCTAAACATCCTGCTGAGTCTGAATACCTGATCTCATCCACCAATTCGCTTCCTCTGCAGACTATGAGACTCCTTCTACACTCAGCAAATTGCCAGTGCAACACTTTCCTAGTTCCTGGTTTCAGACTACCACAGTTGCTGTTTGTTTGCTGCTTCATGCTGTCTGCTGTATACAGATCTCAAGTCATCAACCCTTGTGTGAATTCAGCTTTATCCTGTTTGCTGCTTCATTCCGCCTGCTGTATACAGATTTCAACCATTTGCTCTCTGAGTCAATTCACCTCATCCTGTTGCTACTACATGGACTTCAACCATTTACTCTCTGAGTGAGTTTAGCTTCATACTGTTTGCTGTTGTATGGATTTCAAACCATTAACCCTCTGTGTAAATTCAGCTTCATCTTGTTGCTGTTATATGGACTTCAAACCATTAACCCTTTGTGTGAAGTCAGCTTCATCCTGTTGCTGTTATATGTACTTCAAACCATTAACCCTTTGTGTGAGTTCAGTTTCATCTTGTTGCTGTTATATGGACTTCAAACCATTAACCCTTTGTGTGAATTCAGATTCATCCTTTTGCTGTTATATAGACTTCAAACCATTAACCCTTTTTGTGAATTCAGCTTCACTCTGCTTGCTGAAATAAAGACTTTGGCTATTTATTTCTCATGTGGATTCACCTTCATTCTATCTGCACGTGTACAGTTTCCAGCTATTACCTTCTGTGCATGGATCCTCCTCTCATCAATCTATTCCTGCCTCTCCTACTGTCTATCTGGGGTAGTAGGTTGTTGTTCTGAGTAGTCCACTTTCTGGAGACATCTCTGTGTCTAGAGGTACCGACTTTCAGTTCCAGACCTACCTCAGGTTCTGAGTTGTCCAGGGCCAGCTCCAGGCTTATTCTGTTCAGGAGGTTGCCACCCCCTGTGTAGTCTGAGCCTGAGTTCTGACTCTTCCCAGTCCCAGTTGTGGTACTATATTCCTCTGAGTTTCTGAGTTCTTGGCGATATTGAGTTTCTGGTCGTGGGGTCAGGTCCTCTCTGTTCCCACGTCCAAGTTCTAGTTCATCAGGTCCAGATTCCAGTTGTTTATTCCAGTACGGCGTCCAGTCCAGCATTCCTCCTCCTAACATCTGGTATACAGGAATAGAGGTACTCCTATGAGCAAGACACTCATCCGGCCTTCCAGGTTCCAGTACAACCCTGCCACAGCTAGCCCCAAGGGTCCCAAGACGGATCCCAGAAACCCTATTGCCTTGACAGTTGGCAATTAACTCCCGTCACTGAACATTCATTTTTCTTTCTTCAGATGTAGAAACTCTCACTGATAGCAGCGATTCTGTGTCTAGAATGAACAAATAGCAGTTCATTTCACCTGTTACACTCATTACACAACTAGTCAAGGTTATCTATTAGCGTAACTGATAATGTGAATCGCTACTACTACCTAAAGAAAATTTTGCTACAGTCTTAATAATTTTTAAAAGGCTGGAATGTGATATTTCACCTGTTATATTCATTACACAGCTCGTCAAGAGTTCCTATTACCGTAACTGATAAATCGCTATTACTATCTAAAGAATATCTTTTCACAGTCTTTATAATCTCAAAAGGCTGAAATTGCTATGTGATATTACGGGTGACACTCAGGGGAGGTTAATGGCAGTCGATCTTGCTATGAAAATATAGCAGACAATGGCAAATATATAATTAAAGGTCCACAATAACACAAGCCTTTTGTTAGCTGTAATTAAGATAGATGATCCAACAACCAACCTGGGAAATCTATGTTCTTGTTATAAACAATACATACCCATATGCTTATTAGCAAGAAGATCATTATTAAACAGATAAGATGGCGCTTTTACCTCAACAGCTGCCAATCATTTAAAAGGGTGTTTGCAGCATATTTAGATCTTTATATACTTATGGAATAAGAGCCATGCACAGCAAGTTTTATATCACTTTATTTCACACTTTTCACTTTCGCTGCTTTTTTAACAAGTTCTTTTATATCTTTGATGAATAAAAGTTATGTTTTATATTGTTCATTACATTTGGTGCATGTGTAGATTACTATGATTTCAGGGACTACATAGTGCACCATAATTAGAGCCACTTCTTTTTTGGATTTTTCAGACTTCATTAGTGTCACTGATTTGAATTTTGTGAATTATATTATTTTATTATATTATATTATTTACACACTTTTCTCTGTTTTTTCTATATATGGTATTATGTGTATGTTGGTAACACCTCCTTAAGCTATTTATATTACATCAATAAACTAAGAGTCACTGGTAAAATTTGTTTCTAAATTTATTAATCTGGTACGACAGCTTTTTCCTTTTATATTAAACAAAGCCCCCAGCCGGTAAAGGCTATTGCCTGCTACCGCAGGTGTGTAGCCAGCACTGGGGGCATGGAGAAATTTGTTAACCAAGGACAGCAACTGTACTAATACAGCTGCTGTCCTATGATTACTAGTGCCACATCAAGATGGCGTTAGCAGGGGGTGCTCACATGGAAAAATGCTTTATTTTAAAAATAAATATTTTTTTTCTGTGGGTTTTTTATTATTGTTTTTTCCTATTTTTCCTTTTTACACTTTAATATATTTTTATTGTAGACTCTGGAACTGGAAGCCCATGTCTGGCTCAAGGTCCCAGGACTGGCTTGGCAAACGGTAAGAGGGGTGTCAGCCAACATCACTCACCTGCCCAGGTGACATTTATGTAAAAAATTGCATGTTAAAGTTTAAAATCTTGTCATCGGGGGATTTTTTATAAGTAGTCCGCTTAAATCTGTATTTAATGTTTAGCTCAGATACTGAAGCAAAGAACAATGATTCACTGAGCACGAGATTATTAATTGTTTATACATATGGCCCTGATTCATTAACAAATGCAAAATGAACGTAATGTGCATTATTTTAAAAAAGGACATCAGGTATTCAACAAGGAGCAGATCTGAAGATACAGCTGTTGATGAATACGGATCTATGTCCACCCTGCTCCAACAGACAATACACTTCAGGATACGTCCAATACATATGTGGAATATCAAGTCCAAAAAAAGAGCGCACAGAAAAAAAACCAAATCATATCACCTGTTAATAAATATAGTAATTACAAAATTTAAAAAAATGAAAGTGGGATTTTTATTTATTTTTTTCATCATAAAATACATTTATTAGGGTGTTGTGTCTACTGTACATAAAAACATTTTTAAAGTTGCTCCTGATTGCAAACACATGATCTAGCATGTATACACAGCCACCTTCACTACTAATCAGCACTTACACCAGACCTGTAGCTGGTGCAAGTGTTAAGACTGGAAATCATGTACCTTTGAGATGCCCAAAGCTGGAATCGGACGCTGCTGCGTGCGCTTGAGCTTGACACGCCCTTACTGTACACTGACTATTTGTATATGCCCATTACCCTCCCCGTTACGCCGCTTATGTCATAGGCTGAGCTCAAAGATGAATCGGGCGTTGCTGCGTTCTCTGGCATATGGTCCAGTCCTGGGCATAGAGTAATTGTGCGCAAAATACGCAATTTATTGCCATTTATGCATCTTAACGAATGATATACAAGGTTATCCAAAAACAAGGTTTAAAGAGTAACTCACAGCAACCAATCACATTTTATAAGTCTAGATTCAGCAGTCTAATAAACATTAATATCTTATTGGTCAATGTAACTTGCAGCAAATGAGGACTGCCTGCACCCATTTACTGAAAAGGCCATCTGTCTTTCCTTCTATGTGCTCTGATCTATCCACATTATCACTTGATAGTGTTGATCCATCCGGTTCTACCTATTTCTGTGACACCTCATGAATGTGCACCCTGTATTTCCCATGGACAGCTTACAATGAACAAATGCAGTTTTATGAGTCTGCTGCATTCTCTGTGACATGTTCTTCTTTGTTAGTGGTATTTTCAGTAACACTAATGGAGCATTGCCATAAATCTCACATTTTGATCACAGCTGTGAATGATGATAGAGAGCTGAATCACAGTTCTTTATAGGTATCTAAGTTCACCACTTCTGTTATTCTGTTAATAGAATGGTATGTCAATGGGCAAATATCTTTTCCTACTTGGACTACTGTAACAAACGTTGCTTTAAAGTAGTTTCATTATTTTCAAAATTGTAACATTCTCACTTTTTTTATAGCATTATCACTTATTTACTTTTGATCTAATAATACATTTCAATAAACCACAATATAAAGGAACAGGCCTGTCTTATATGTTTTTAAAGTGAGTTTGACTAGGGTTGAGTTGCTTTTTGTCCCCTGTCTTTAACATAGCACCAGCATTACATCTTGTATCCTTTATCTATTATTAATAGATAAATGACACACTAAACTGGTGTAGTATTAGTGCTGTGCTAATGAATATAAAACATATATAAACCATATATAAACCATATATATATATATATATAAAATATATAAATCCTATAAAACTGAACCATTGTGCATAATATTTTAACAATTCAGTTGATACTTAGACACTATTCATCACTCATTATTTTAATATCTTGCAAACTTTGATAAGATTGGAGGCCTACAATATTGTTTTAATAAGTTAGTGACCTGTTACAGAATACTTGTCTCTTTCTTTGAAAACATACAGATAGGCAGAGGAGGACAAATGGCACTAGCAATCTACATATAGGGGGAGAGGAGGACAAATGTCACTAGCAATCTACATATAGGAGGAGAGGAATACAAGTGGCACTAGCAACCTACATATAGGGGGAGAAGAGTACAAGTGGCACTAGCAATCTACATATAGGGGGAGAGGAGGACAAATGGCACTAGCAATCTACATATAGGAGGAGAGGAGTACAAGTGGCACTAGCAATCTACATATAGGGAGAGGAGGACAAGTGGCACTAGCAACCTACATATAGGGGGAGAAGAGTACAAGTGGCACTAGCAATCTACATATAGGGGGAGAGGAGGACAAGTGGCACTAGCAACCTACATATAGGGGGAGAAGAGGACAAATGGCACTAGCAATCTACATATAGGGGGAGAGGAGTACAAGTGGCACTAGCAATCTACATATAGGGAGAGGAGGACAAGTGGCACTAGCAACCTACATATAGGGGGAGAAGAGGACAAATGGCACTAGCAATCTACATATAGGGGGAGAGGAGTACAAGTGGCACTAGCAACCTACATATAGGGGGAGAGGATGACAAATGGCACTAGCAACCTACATATAGGGGGAGAAGAGGACAAATGGCACTAGCAACCTACATATAGGGGGAGAAGAGGACAAATGGCACTAGCATCCTACATATAGGGGGAGAGGAGTACAAGTGGCACTAGCATCCTACATATAAGGGGAGAGGATGACAAATGGCACTAGCAATCTACATATAGGGGGAGAGGAGGACAAGTAGCACTAGCAACCTACATATAGGGGGAGAAAAGGACAAATGGCACTAGCAATCTACATATAGGGAGAGGAGGACAAGTGGCACTAGCAACCTACATATAGGGGGAGAGGAGTACAAGTGGCACTAGCATCCTACATATAAGGGGAGAGGATGACAAATGGCACTAGCAATCTACATATAGGGGGAGAGGAGTACAAGTGGCACTAGCATCCTACATATAGGGGGAGAGGATGACAAATGGCACTAGCAACCTACATATAGGGGGAGAGGATGACAAGTGGCACTAGCAACCTACATATAGGGGGAGAGGAGTACAAGTGGCACTAGCATCCTACATATAGGGGGAGAGGAGTACAAGTGGCACTAGCATCCTACATATAAGGGGAGAGGATGACAAATGGCACTAGCAATCTACATATAGGGGGAGAGGAGTACAAATGGCACTAGCATCCTACATATAGGGGGAGAGGATGACAAATGGCACTAGCAATCTACATATAGGGGGAGAGGAGTACAAGTGGCACTAGCATCCTACATATAGGGGGAGAGGATGACAAATGGCACTAGCAACCTACATATAGGGGGAGAGGATGACAAGTGGCACTAGCAACCTACATATAGGGGGAGAGGAGTACAAGTGGCACTAGCATCCTACATATAGGGGGAGAGGAGTACAAGTGGCACTAGCATCCTACATATAAGGGGAGAGGATGACAAATGGCACTAGCAATCTACATATAGGGGGAGAGGAGTACAAATGGCACTAGCATCCTACATATAGGGGGAGAGGAGTACAAATGGCACTAGCATCCTACATATAGGGGGAGAGGATGACAAATGGCACTAGCAACCTACACATAGGGAGAGAGGACAAATGGCACTGGCAACATATATATAGGCCAGGTGAGGACAAAATGGTGATAAGCTGACAATTAATGATAAAAAAAAAGTACAGTGGAAAAAATGATGACAAGGGAGAGGAGGACGGATACATTTCTCTGACAAAACCAATTATCTACCCTAGATATTAAATCAAGTATAATCATCAGCTCTCTGAATCTCTTCTTGCGGGTGGGGTACTGTATATCGATGCCGAGTACCCCGACAAGACTTACCACGACATGAGGACTCTTAAGGGTTCCTTCCCGACCATCACCGATGACGACTCCTCTTCATACCAACTTCTGCCAATCACGATCAAGTAAGATGCCGACTCCACTTGATGACGTCATTCAGCGTGGCAATGGTATTATCGCTGTTGTTAAGGGGGTAATGTAAGTATGCACCCATGTACAATGTAGAAGGCTTTGTAAACTACATTCACCGTGCGGCGCCACGGTGAATGACGTCATCAAGTGGAGCCGGCTTCTTACTTGATCGTTATTGGCTGAAGTCGGTTTGAAGAGGAGTCGTCATCGGTGACGGTGATGAAGGAGCCCATCGGAGTTCTCATGTCGTGGTAAGTCTTGTCGGGGTAGTCCGCATCGATATGCTGACTACCACCTCTTCTTGCATGGCAGGGAAACTGTGTTCCTCATTCACTACTGTTTGTATTTTGCAATCAATAAGTAAAGGCTGGCATTACTAAACAAAAGGTTTTCACATGTAGTGGAGGAATTATTTGTTGACACAGTTTATTACTTCTGCTTTATTCTTATGTCTTTAACAAAATTCAGTTTTTATGTCAACTTCATATTTTATTTATTTCAGCTTCCTATTTTGCTCTAATGCAGTGTTTTGTTATAAGTTCCAGTTTGTTTTTGTTGTCATAACTTTATGGTTATACATCACAACCCATTTGGTAAATTGTACTGTTTTTATACATCACAGTTGACTACAGCCAGGGAACTATTAATTGATGAACAGTGTACTATACTACATAGTTAGTCTATATGGATTTTAAAGCATTGAGCATACTTGGAATTCCAGTGTTATTTATCCTTGAAGTTGTGAGCATAGAACAGGAAATTCCTTTCACAGGCTTTGCCAGGATGATTAATTTATCTCTGCAAATGATAGCTCTACAGAACTATAACAGTGCATGCTACTGGATATGGTACTTACACGCTGACATCTAGGTTACTCCTGTTCTGATTCATGTAAGACTACTACCATTTATTACTGACTTTTTCAAAGAAAGTTACTGTCTCTGAGCATTGCAAATATTTTACAATTCAATTCCAATAATATGGAACTCAAGGGTCAATATTCATCAGAAAGCAATGACAGCATACTATAGAAAACAGCCGCAGTCAAAATGGTATTGTATAGTACATGGGATAAGTTAGTAGGGTAATGTGTATATTTATCAATCTATCATATTGTCTTGCAAAAACCTCAGCCAAGGCTGCCTAATTTTGCTGAATAATAAATTGTGTATTTGAACAACCCAATACTTTAACAAGTTAAAGACTATTGATGCAATGTAATTATTTTTTTAAACATTAATTCAGGTTACTTATTTGATTGGTTTGTGCAAAATCTTCTGCAACTTTTATTAAATATATTTGTTTTCTGCCGACCTTCCTTCTGTGCCTTTTTGGCCATGTGTTTTTTTAATCAGGTAAAGGTATGTATTTCTGTTGCCCATGGATACAAAACAAAGCTGTTTTCTGAATACAGCTGTTTGCAATGCAGAGAGCACAACTGAGCTATGTTGTATCTCAGGGCAGAGGAAATAAACAACTGTGTCTAAGGGGTATATTTACTAAATGGCGGGTTTGAAAAAGTGGAGATGTTGCCTATGGCAACCAATCAGATTCTAGCTGTCATTTTGTAGAATGCACTAAATAAATGAAAGCTAGAATCTGATTGGTTGCTATAGGCAACATCTCCACTTTTTCAAACCCGCCGTTTAGTAAATCTAGCCCTAAGGGTACTGTATGTGCAGCAATTAGAGGAGGAAGCCAGAAAGAAAACAGTATACTGTTACAGGATGGCGCATAACTGATAGTCATCTGAAGATGGACAACCCCTATTATAGGACGATAGGAGTAAGATGTTAGTTAATACATCAATGTAAAGTAAGTAGTATATATTAATTAGCTACAAAACATATGGGCCTATTTATTTACAAGCAGAGTCAACAATCATTTTTTTATTGTTATAACCGCATTATATCAATAAAATCCGAGCTGATTATCGCTCAGCTCTTTTGATACTAGCCTCGAGAGGTAAGGGTTAACTTACTGTTTCGACTGGGCCAGTCTCACGAGATATGACCATGCGTGACCTGGCTAGCCAGTTTCTGCATGTGCAGTAGAAATGAATACCCAGACTTAAGGGAATATTTACTAAACTGCGGGTTTGGAAAAGTGGAGATGTTGCCTATAGCAACCAGATTCTAGCTATCATTTGTTTAGTACATTCTACAAAATGACAGCTAGAATCTGATTAGTTGCTATAGGCACCATCTTCACTTTTTCAAACCCTCAGTTTAGTAAATATACCCCTTAGTCTTTCAGTTCTACTCAGTAAGAAAAAAACAAATTAAAAAAGGATTTAAAATATTTTTAGAAAGAGATAAAAAATATATTAAAACTATTCCCCAATAAAAAATTGCTTTATTATAATAAAGTACTTTATTTTTAAATTTGTTTTCTCCTGTTATCACCATAATGAGATGGCGATAGCAAGCCAATTATTGCAGCAATACATGTACCACAGCGATCCTTGTTTAAATAGGCTATCGCTATCGAAACCTACCACTGGCGGGGGTGACCGACGATTGTTAGTAGTGCTGTCACAGGTGCTACCCCCTTGATGTAAAGGGTGAGGCCCTCTTGCCGACAAAATAACCAGTTTTTGCCGTTATTAAGGCTTTTTGCTCTTTCATAAATATGTCCCCTTAGCCCCACTTTTAGATAAGCATGAAGAATTTACAATGAAGGAAAGAGAACAGCTTCAAACACAGCCTGTGCAGGCTGGGATAAAGAATCACTAGTCCAACTACAGCAGTGGCAGCTAACCTGTAGCTCCACAACTACTGAAGATCTACAAGTCCAAGGGCTAGATTTACTAAGCTGCGGGTTTGAAAAAGTGGGGATGTTGCCTATAGCAACCAATCAGATTCTAGCTTTCATTTATTTAGTACCTTCTACAAAATGACAGCGAGAATCTGATTGGTGGCTATAGGCAACATCCCCACTTTTTCAAACCCGTAGCTTAGTAAATCTAGCCCCAAGAGTGTCTGCCTCTGGCTATATCTCTTATATCCTAAATGAACAGGATATATTCACTCACATAATCAATGACTGTTTCTTTAGCAGAAGTTGCAACTACTATAAGATTATTGTCTTAAGTGAGAATATCATAACAAAGCCGAGTCTTCAGTATAACATAGAAGCCACATATTTCTGTCTTATTCAACATACTTCATGCTTTGTAGAATTTAGGAGAGTCATGTATGTACTTGCACAGAGAATGTAGCTGTGGAGCTGTGAATTCCATCCAACGAAAAATGTCAATGTACTTTACTTTATTCCTAGCAGACCCAGAAATGAAACAGTACGATAGACTGAGCCAGACACTTATAACTTGTGCAATTATACAGATAAAAAGGCTCCAAATATTCCAGAAATGTGGGTAAGGTAAGCATGTGCTGTAAACCTAATCATCACCAAAAAATGGAATTTATTTAATGTTGGGAAATGAGTTGCTAGTGAGACATACTTTGGAGAATTTCTACATGGTGTATATACATTTGTATTTCTTTAACTCAGGCATGGGATCAGTGATGTGTTTTTTAAAGGGCCACTAACCTAATGTCAAAGATGAGACAAATCTATTTTTGTAGAGAATATATTTTTAAAGTTAGCCTGTCACATCCATGAATCAAAAACAACCTCTGCCCCCTAACAAAATACCCTATACCAAAGCAAATTAATTGGAGGTTTCTATATATGAAGCTGCGATAACCCAAAAGACTTGAGAAAACAGCTGTTTTCTCAGGAGAATAGCTATCACAGCTCTTCTCTCAATACATCAAGGAGTTAAAGCAAGAGAAATCATTTCTCCTGCCTTAACCTATTTTACACTGGTTACTGCAGTCCCCATAGTCCTCTATGGGGACTGCGATCTGACCCAATTTAACAAGCGTCGAAAAACCAGTCTTAAAAAACTAACTCCATCTCAAGATGACATTAACTTAACTTTTTAATGAGGTCCATCACTGCTGGTGAAACTGCACTGGATCCCTCACTTGGTCCCATCACTATGTGCAACAGCTACAGAGGGTCACTTCCTCATATCCCTGCCAGCGTTGGACACATATACATGCTGTTGAAAATGCACAAAAGTGTGCATTAATAATGCATCTGAATGGCTCTATAGCATACACAAAAATGCATGTTAACACAACCATGATCTTTAAACTACTGCACCAAGTTTACTTGTATCACTCTGAAAGGGAATTATAAAAGTCCTAGATTTACTAAACTGCGGGTTTGGAAAAATGGAGTTAAAGACTCTGTTGCTAGGTCAGATAGGAAAAATTATACAAAGGTTGGGAGTGAGCAAAAAAATCAATTGCCACACACTTTTGCCAATTGGTTGCAAGCCTTTGCTGTGCATGCTTGTTAGAATTATTGGCAATAGGACTTCATATATACTTCCCTTATATATACTTCATATATATTTCCCTTTATAAACATGAGTGCATATGTGTGAAAGAGCGACATCCTTTGTGGACACCTTTTGACCAGATGGATTTAAAGACTCATCTATAAGGCTTAAGACATAACTCTGGTGAGTTTAATACAAGGGGAGCTAAGCTACACCTCTTGGAACACAGTGTGGAGAAGCACTTTTATTCTGCACATTGAATTATTCTACATTCATATATTTATATACACATTATTGTGAAATGTGTTTTATTTTATTTGCATTAATTTATTGGAGTTTAAAGCGAAAGATAAGAAGAATCAGATGCATCAAGAGTGAAAATATAAGTATTCCCTCATTTTTTGTTTGTCACTGGGCTGTGGTGGGAAACACCAGGGGGTACATGTATGATCCTCCGATTTCTACAAGTCGTTGGAAATCTGCAACTTTGCAGTGAAAATTTAAAGCGGCGATCAAGCCTTTGCCGCTTTAAATTGCCGCTGATTTCCATCGACTTGTAGAAATCGTAGGATCTTACATTTACCCCCAGGAGCGTTTGAATCACTTCAAAATAATGTTTGTTATTTCTGTTTCCTCACAGCTGGTGTATGGTTCTTCTGAGGTGAAGTTAAGCTGCATTTGGATATAAAGCGCTAGTGGGTTTTCAGTTATTATTTTCAATAGTGCTTTTATCTGGTAATGTTGCTCTTCATTAGAAGGCTGTTTAAATTCACTGTATAAAATATAATATACAATATTAAACACATTTTCTAACTGTGAATCATGCTTCACCAACTTAATGGTAATTATGGATTGTCTGGCCCTTTTCCTACAGCTCTGATTACAGTAATCTCTTTTTCAGTCTTTTCTGAAAGTATGAACTGTGAACTAATTGTCTGTTAACATATTTAGGTCCTTATAGAAGCTGTAAAACATTTAAAGAGTATGACATGGAGAAGTAACTTCCACAATGTGGCTTTGTGTTCGTGGCTAGCGAAAAACGCAATGTTTGGAATGCAGACTTGTTTTGTGCTGTGACCCACACACTATTTTAGGAGACTTTAGAATCGCTGTTATAACCTAAGGCCTTAAAGCATAGTGTCTGTATAGAGCAAACTGTATGAATCTCCCATATATAGTGGATGGTTTAAAGAACAATACAGGATCTGCCACAGCTACATCACAATTTCCTGATATTACCACCTGGATTTGTGAAAAGGTCACATAGGTCCTGGCCTAGGGAGCCAGGAGTGTAGGCGAGGTCATCTGTTTCATCATTGTTTGTACTCTTTTTATTTTATAAACATTCGACATAGTAGGGATTGAGGTCATGCGCTATGGATGAGGGGAGGGAGGGGGGAGATAGGACAGAACAACGCGTTTTGATCCTTATGGAGGGGAGCCCCACTTTGAAAAAGATCCATAAGGATCGAAATGTGTTGGTGAATTAGAGGCGGAGGGTATTTTTAGACTATATCCAGTTATCTGCTAATTGGAGGAAACACACATCAAGGCGGACTAGTGAACATCTCGCCCTGTATTCTTGATAAGCGATATATCCTCGGCGGGATCTGAGTGTCAAGAGAGAGAGCCACCACTTCTGTCTGAGAACTCGTCACCCATTCTAGGGTGTCGAGCACCCTTCTAGTATTGTCAGAGGCTTGACGCCCCAACACAAATCCCACCTGATCAGGGTGAGCGAGTCCCGGGAGAAGACCATTTAGTCTATTCGCTATAAGTTTGGTGGAAATTTTTATGTCTGAGTTCAAGAGGGCTATTGGTCTGTAGTTAAGAGAGGTAGGATCCTTCTCCGGCTTAGGAATGGTAACTAACTGTGACTCCAGCATCTAGGGAGGGAATGACCCTTGAGATGTGCCTTCATTGAACAATTGTTTAAGTACCGGAAGGAGGTCCTCCTGAAATGTCACATAGAAGCTATTTATATACCCATCTGGCCCCGGGGCTTTATCTGAAGGGATATTTTTAATAACTTACTGGATTTCAGTTCGCGACCATGGAGCTGCCAGAGCTGTCCCCGTTTCCGAGTCTATTGTTGGAATATTTAGGCCAAGTAAAAACCCCTCTATGTCTGCCGGGCTAGGTTGGTGAGTAGAGTCATCGACCTTTAAGTTGTAGAGCTTCGAATAATATTGTGCAAACAAGTTGGCAATATCCCTGGGATTAGAGACTTTCTTACCTGTCTCATCTATCAAATATTTGATTCTATTCTGCACCCGGTGGCCCCTCAATTTCCTCGCTAGGAGCTTTCTTGCTCTATTCCCCGCCACATAATATTTTTGTCGAAGTCTAGTTAACACTAATTGGGTCTTGGACAGTAGCATTTTCTGAAGTTGGGCTCTAACTAAAGTAATTTCTTTCTGAGTGTCTAGTTTAACTAACTTTTCTTCGAGTTCTTTTTGCATAAAAGCGTTAGCCTTTTTTAACCGAGAGCCCGTCTGGATCACTACCCCTCTCACAACTGCTTTTAACGCACACCAGAAGTTAAAGATGTTTGTGTCAGAAGGAGCATGTTTGGCAGTATTGTTCAATAGCTTTGTTAGGATAAAAGATGGCATACGCAAAATCAGGTCTATACGTGAATATGATGTAAGGACAGGTGAGAAATATGTAAAATCTCTGCCATTGGGATCTGCAGTTCTCCATACATCTTATAAGTCAAATTCCCCCAACAACCTGGTAAAGGCTGATGAGGGGCCCGATGGACCTATTCCCACAGCGGGAGACGAAGATTGAGAGGATCTATCCAGTTTTGGATCTGCTACTATATTAACGGCAGGATCTGATAGGAATGATTGTCTTACTACCCACCCTCCTAAGGGGATGTGTTTGTTTTTAATTTGTATTTTTAATACAAGTTGTCTACAGTTACTATTTTAGAATATAGGGCTCATTTAGAGTTTGATGTATTAGTGCTCTGAATGTACTCAGAAAAAGACATATGCAAAAAGAAACAGCACTTGTACATAGGTATGTTGATTGACATATGTCATACTGTAATAAGTGTCATAAACAGAACAAAGAATAGTGTTTGACCAAAAGCTGCATTTTCCTTATAAAATTTTATGAAATATAGACACCTCCGCATCAATTGTTAACCCTTATAAAAATCCAACCGGGAATCTTACATTAGTCCAAATGGAAATGACAAATATGTAATAAAAATAAACAGGCATGACTTGCTATAATACAGCTGCAATGCTAATGAACTAGTGCTATCAGCTGGAGAGGTCAATGTATAATAACCTAGAGAGTGCTGCTGATAGTCATCATCAAGAGAGAGGCGTATATCTAATTGTGTCTCACTTACATGTATACGTCCTGACTGCACTCTGATTATGCTTACCCACCCTTGTTTCACCTCTGCAGACATAAGGGCATGAAAGTTTATGGCATCTTGTAAAAAAAAAACCTAGATAGATTTTTGATGCACAGTATGGAAAAAAACTGCCGTATGTCTAACTGTAAATGAGGCCCAGATTGTGGATAGAGCTGCAGAATTATATATATATATATATATATATATATATATATATATATATATATATATATATATATATATCTCATGACAAAAGCAGTTCATTTTAACATCCATGTCTTCTATTTTCTGTACCATTATTACTATTGTTGTGTATGTGTGAAAGATAAAGTTTACATCACCTATTAAATCTGTGTTTTAATTGAAATTGAAATGTTGTTGCTTTATGCAGTTGGCTAGCTTCCAATGAAATTACTATTTGTACAGATACTCTGCATTTTAGGTACAGCTGAGGTCATTTGTTCCCATGTGGAGAGTTTCTCCGTTCGAAAGCACATTTTATTTGTTTGAAAAGTTGCATGTGCTGAACAGCTTGTAGTGGTGACAGGATCTTAGCTTTCAATAGGCAAAACACACACTGTACTAGCAAGGTTCATCCTTAAGAAGACCCTGTAAGCAATCTCCTCTGTAAATGTACTGTATTAGGGTTTTATCAGTGACAACAAGGTGTTACATCACTTAAACAAACCCCACAGCAAGATTTTTTTAAGAGCATTGATATAGATACAACACTGTGCTATACAGCCCTAAGTCAACACTTGAAAATGTCAATCCCACTCAATGGGTCAGATCACATATGTAACACAGCTACTTGTCTGTCTTTTTTATTCATTTCTTTCATGGTCTTTTATTTGTGTCTGGTAGATACCAACATTTGTAATATGATAATGTATAACATTTTAATAACACGCTTAACAAACTAAGATGAAAACATCCATTCAATTTCAATGATCACTTTTTAAATGAGAACAGAACCAGTGGTAGTCAGCATATCGCTGCTGACTACCCCGACAACACTTACTCTGATGCCTACACACCGAAGGGCTCCTTCCCGACGAGGCTCCAGGACAACTGATGTGCCAAGTGTTTGGAAGCAATCGCGATGAACGAAGAAGCAGCCGATACTTGATGACCTCACTGCCAACCGCGACGCTGTTATCTGTGCTGTTAAGGGGGAAATGTAAGTATGTGGGCATGGACAATGTACTTTACAAAGCGTTGTACATTGTCCATGGTCGCATACTTACATTCCCTCCCTTAACAGCACTGATAACAGCGTTGCGGTCGGCAGTGACGTCATCAAGTCGCGGCGGCTTCTTCGTTCATCGTGATTGCTTCCAGACGCTTGGCACGTCAGAAGTCCTGGAGCCTCGTCGGGAAAGAGCCCTTCGGTGTGACGACGTTGTGGTAAGTCTTATCGGAATAATCAGCATTATTATTCCGTACCCCACCCAACAGAGCAATATACAACTAGGTACCTTGAGTAGATCGTATTTTAAGATAGCATCAATGCAGATAGTGAACCCCAAATGGGATCTAAATGCTGCTAACCAATCAAAGAAGCTTTCTCATGCTCCAACCAATCAGCTGCCAGGGCTTGCTGGAACCAGTAGTGCCACATAAATTGACTTGGTCTAGCAGCGTAAAATAACTAATCAATTAGGTAAGTGTGGGCTACCTGGCAGAAATACTGGCAATGAAAATATAATATTATATTATATTGAGGCTCGGAGATGGAATGGGAAGTGTGTGAAAGAGAATGCAGATATGGAAGAAGATTCATTATTACTGCATCTATTGATTCCAGTATTCTAAATCTCTAAATAGATAGTGAAGTAAGGGAATAAAGTTATACTTATATATCACACCACCTGGTCTTTAATTTTTTTCTCCAAGTATTCCAACATTATTTTGGCCATTTAAAAGGAAAATGTGTGTGTGTGTGGGGGGGGGGGGGGGGGGGCATGGCTAATGTAATGACCTCTTATTTGAAGCGCTAATGAGCAGGAGCTGGCTGGCAAAAGTGTAGACTCAGCAGCCTGTTATGAACATTTTAAAGGAAGTAAAATGCACGTAGCCCAGTGACCCAGCCCAAGGCAATCCATTATGGGATTGGCCCAGGTAGACTAGAGCAAAAAGCCTGGAGACAATTGTAAAATTGTAAAACTCCTGCATCAGACACCTCAAGGACCTGTATGCTGGGCAGAACCCCATGAGGCTCATAACTTTAAACTCCCTAGGTAAACACAGCCAAATAGCCACATAAAGATACAGATTTTGAGGACTTGCACACAAGGCACAGGACCATAAACAACAAAGTAACAGCGACAGTCCTGAGAGACCTATTTGAAGAACTTATATAGATCCTGCACGAGGACTTAACGGAGACAGATCCAGAGCTACAATCAGAACTAAAACACTTTTTACAAGAATTGAAGGTTTATAAAAACTTACTACAGAATTAAAGATTGTGACCATTTGGAAGATAGATGTAACATCCTGGGGCTTAAACTGACAGACCAAGAAGTCGGAGCACTATAACAACATTAGGGTCATAGGAAGCCCTAATAAAATAGCTCCAGTCGAGCATATATAACTACTCTCATTAGACCAATCTTTAAGATATAGAGTACCTCAGATAGAAGCTCTGATTGACGGGGCACATTCCTGAAACCAAACAGGATGCCAAAGGGTCTACCGAGAACTAGTATTGCACAAATACACTTCTATCATATCAAAGCAAAGATTTTCAGGATGTTTCAGGCTCCTAAAGTATTGTTTATAAGTTTAAAAGTCTGCAACTATTTTCTGATCTTTCAACAGCTATGTTAAATGCAATACACAGAGATTCTCTGTTCCCAAGGTATTTCAAGGTTTCACTTAAAACTGATAATTGAACATCTTGGCTCTGAACATGTAGCTGCGACAACCCAAGAAATCTTCAAGTTGCCAGAGTAGTGGAATATATCGAGACCACTTTCTTAATTACCTGTAAAGTCAATTAAAGATCAGAGGCACATAGACGTCTATAAGGACAGTGAAAGAGTCAATTTATCAAGCAGTGAAAAGCTTATCTTTTTGCTGGAGAGGAGACTAGTGTAGACAAGCCCTTCCTGATCCCTCCCCAGCAGGCTGCATACTCATCCCCTCTTCTGGCCAGAAATAGCTACACGCAACAGTTAACATTGATCATTGTAGACAGTAGATAAGTAGTTGGGTAAATGAGCAGTGGGGTAGATGAGTGGTTGGATAGATGAGTAGTTGGATAAATGAGTAGTAGGGTAGATGAGCAGTGGGGTAGATGAGTTGTTGGATAGGTGAGTAGTGGGGTAAATGAGCAGTGGGGTAGATGAGCAGTGGAGTAGATGAGTAGTGAGGTAGATAAGTGGTGGGGCAGATGAACAGTTGGGTAGATGAGTAGTTGGGTAGATGAGTAGTTGGATAGATGAGTAGTGGGATCGATGAGTCGTTGAATAGATAAATAGTGAGTTAGATGAATAGTTGGATAGATAAGCAGTGACGTAGATGAGAAGTTGGATAAATGAGTAGTGGGGTAAATGAGTAGTTGGATAGATGAGTAGTAGGGAAGATGAACAGTTGGGTAGATAAGTAGATGGATAGATGAGTAGTGGTGCAGATAAGTAGTTGGATAGATGAGTAGTGGGGTAGATGAGTAGTGGGGTAGATGAGTGGTTGCATAGGTAAGTAGTGGAGTAGATGAGTAGTGGGGTAGATGAGTAGTTGGATAGATGAGTGGTTGGATAAATTAGTAGGGTAGATGAGCAGTGGGGTAGATGAGTTGCTGGATAAAAGAGCAGTGGGGTAGATTTTTAGTGGGGTAGATGAGTGGTTGCATAGGTGAGTAGTGGGGTAGATGAGTAGTTGGATAGATGAGTGGTTGGATAAATGAGTAGTAGGGTAGATGAGCAGTGGGGTAGATGAGTGGTTGTATAGATGAGTAGTGGGGTAGATGAGTAGTTGGATAAAAGAGCAGTGTGGTATATTTTTAGTGGGTTAGATGAGTGGTTGCATAGGTGAGTAGTTGGATAGATGAGTAGTTGGATAAATGAGTAGTATGGTTGATGAGCAGTGGGGTAAATGAGTGGTTGTGTAGATAAGTAGTGGGGTAGATGAGTAGTTGGATAGATTAGTACTAGGGGAAGATGAGTAGTGGGGTAGATGAGTAGTGGGATAAATGAGTAGTAGGGTAGATGAGCAGTGGGGTAGATAAGTGGTGGTGTAGATGAGTAGTTGGATAGATGAGTAGTCGGATAGATGAGTAGTAGGGGAAGATGAGCAATGGGGCAGATGAGTAGTTGGATGGATTTTTAGTGGGGTAAATGAGTGGTTGCATAGGTGAGTAGTGGGGTATATGAATAGTTGGATAGATGAATAAATGAGTAGTAGGGTAGATGAGCAGTGGAGTAGATGAGTAGTTGGATAAGTGAGTTGTGGGGTAGATGAGCAGTGGGGTAGATGATTAATTGGATAGTTTTTTAGGGGGGTAGATGAGCAGTGGGGGAGAGGAGTATTTGGATAAATGAGTAGTATACACTATTTACCTTTTGCAAACACATGAACTGTAACTTCCAAAAAGATGACCATTTTCTAACCAACTACAACAATATCCTATCATTGTATTCAGACAAACCTTCATTGATGGAATCAGTACCTGCAAAAAATCCCCTACCTTGGGGGGTGGGGGAGTGTATAGTGCACTATTTAAGTGTACAGAAAAAGTAAGTTCTCCTGCGATCCCTCCACTTGAAGGTATGGGAGCCGTGACATTGGTAGGCAGCTCCCAGTAGTGGTGCAGTATGTGGGCATACTTATTTCTAAGCTCCCACAGTTATAAAGTGCACAAGGCATTGTGTAAAACTCATATTATCTATGTTATCTAAAACATAATAGGAACTCTTTTATGATTTATTATTATTATTATTGTACAGCTGTTGGGCAATCATTGCACATAACCAGAATACAAAACACAAAACACAAAACACAAAACCAGAATAATAAACAAGAGTGTCAGTAATGTTTTGAAACAATTACTGTATTTCTGTAAGCTATCATGTTTAGTGCTTTTATCGTGGTTGTCTTTTTTCAGATTTGTTTTGATTATGGCAAAATGAAGAGTTAAGAAATAAAATATAAACATGTGATTCTATCTTGTGACAGTCATGTACCAGAAAACCAGAGGTTAACTATGCTGAATCTACTTCAAGTGCTGTGAAATGTTTATATTTGGAGAAGCTTGGTTTCATCTAAAGTGTCTGTGTCCCATAGCTGGTTTATATATATTTAAGTGAGGTTAGGACCCAGTCACAGATAAGATCACCGGGTCAGATAAGGTTTTATGGCAACTCTAGATACTATGCCTATACAATACAATGTGATCATCCCAGGTATTTATAATATTTCAGGCAGGGAAGGTAGATAATAGTAAATCATTTTATGATACATATTTCACAGGGCCGACGTATACATGCATAATCAGGGGAGCGAGCTGCATCAATTTTGTCAACCATAACTACCAGCCTAAGCGGAAACATAGAGGAATAACATATCTTCCTAAGAAATTCATATTTTGTAATGTTGTATAATATGTGTCTGTGTGGCAGATCATGCTCTGTTGATTGGAAATTAATATATTTCTACAATGTGCCAGAGAAAATATATATTATTTTATCAGGTGTCCTTAGTAAAATGTGTGTTTAACAAAGTTCATAAAACTGATTAGCATACACACAGACCTTCTTTTAGTGACCTCACCATGAAGGGAGCTCCCCCGTTGCAGTTACACGAAAACATGTGAATTATTGGTTTCTGTTATTACTTCTGTTATTAAATGGAATTATTTTGCCATAATTTCATGTAATAATAGTGTGTCATTTTTTTTTAAAATATATCCTTTAAGTATTGTGACTTCCTTTGTCATATTAAACTTGATTTAATAACATTCTATCTTTGAACTCTTAAAAAATGAATGTAATAGGTCAATTTGGCTGTTTATAAATGCTACATTTAAGACAAATAACTGTTTGGGTTACAGTAACTCTGAATAATTTAACTTGTGAGTGTATTTTGAGATAAATAAGGGAGTGTCACACATTGGAGTCCGTCAGTTACTTTTGAAACCTGCTGTCCAGCATGCTTCCTCTACTCTTCCCTCAGCTCCAGGCATAGAACCTTGTGCCATAATACGTTGTCCAACAGAAGGTGCATGGCTCTTTAAGAGCTCTGGACCTGTGATCATATGTTCTGACCTGAGACCCGTCCTATTTATCAGCTCAACTATTTAAACCTGCCTGTGCCTGAGTATTGATCTCAAAATATTTACTCCTGCGTTCCAGAACGTCTTGTGGCTAATACCTGTGAATTCTGTCCAAAACCGATCCTGACCTCTTTTCTGCCAGTCTTTTGGTACTGTTTATGCTCCTCATTGTTGCTGACCCAGCTTGTCTCGCACTCCTTCCATTTGCTGAGTTGGCACCCTGAGTACCAGCCTTGTTTATGTTGACCAGTCTCTTGTTACAGTTTGATATCAGCTCATCACACATGGAGGCAGCACAGAGGGGTGCAAACTTTGAACCTATCTGCAGCGAAACCTAAACCTCCCTGCAGGGGTCTCTGGCAAAACCGGAGGTTTGTTAGACTCCACAGAGTAATTGAAGACTTCCTCAAAGTGACAGCTTTGGAACCAAACCATAAATCCTGCAAAAAGTAGATTTTTCACAGGATTTAATGATTTGTCTTATTTACCAAAGCCCCTGCACAGTAAATTGCCTACTTTCGAAAGCAGACAGCCATCCTTGGGGACCTCCTACAATGCTTTCTCATGAAAACCACGGAGAAGCCTATTTATCAAGGACAGCAGTGGTACAAGTACTGCTTTCAGTTTCAGTTCACATGCCCAAGCATGTGCAGAAGGCCCCAGGACTGGCTTGGCAAGAGGAGTTTTACTGCTGATTGCCAGTATCACCGGGAAGCTGAGCATCGCTCAGCTGCCTCAGTGTATTTTTTTAAAATAAATTGCCCGATTAAAGATGGAACATACCTCCTACCTTCCCGGCATCAGGACAAACATGCCAACTCTTGGTATGACTGGATTGTCCCCTCCTAAATCGGGAAAGTAGGGAGTTGTGCAGTTATGAGACATAGCAATCAATTAGATTCTGTATGATTCTTTCTAGTACAGTTTAGAAAATGAAACCAAACATCTGGTTGCTATTTTTCTACACTGTTTTTTGTTGAACAGTTACGATAAACGTCCCCCTTTATTTATTGCACAATAGATTACATGTACGGGTATGAAGTGTGTGTCATCACATCGTAGTGTAATAGTTTGAAAGTTGCTTTGTGTGAACTAAACCCAATTGGAATATTGAAAGTGGGTATTTATAGTTTATTTTAAGTAAATAAAGAAATATTTTCATCTGTCACACTTATAAAGGATAGGATCTGTTGTGGAAAACAATACTGAATTAATGAGCTTCTATGTCTTAGAAAGACAAATGACGATGCAACCAGGGAAGACAAATAAAATAACACATATTTAAATTAAGTTATGATCCAATTGTTGTTAGAACATAACCAATTACTGTTCGTAATACGACACAGGTATAACGACATAATCTTTTCACAATATGATGTTGTCTTATCTCCACCAATTATAAAAACTGTTGGTGGTGTTAATGATTTATTTTAAAGTGATACTCTCTTTAACAAAAACAGATATTTTGCATCTGGTCATGTAATAATATAATACAGATTTATATACTGTCCTAACAAATACAGCTGCTGTACATCTTCTAGTTAGATTTTGTAGTTGTTTTGTTTCAGTTTCCATATGCAGGGTTTACTGTGTTTGTTAAATCCAGCGATCCCTGGGAGCAATAGTCTGGGACTGGTGCCATCGCTATTTCACAGATGTGTTAGGGCAAAAAACAACAACTTTATAGTGTCTTTTCAATGCAACTTGCTTTACAAAGTAGTTCTGCTTAAATAGCTTATCTGAATAATTAGCCAGAGATTCCATCAGTGTTTTAATATCTGTGTCCTTTACATAATTTACGTGTATCAACATATAAACCGTTATAAACATTATGAACTGTCAATGACTGAAACATTATGCATTTGGGAAGAATTAGAACCCACAGAACAAGGCTTTATAAAACTAACTTTAACCTGTCAAACATTTCTATAAACTATGGTGTAAAAATACAAACCCCTTTAAGCCATTGTAGGCATTAGCAGACCTTTGTAGATAATAGTCAACATTCCATTAAATTTAAACAGTTCATATACAGTGGATGCAGACATTTTCTTGGTTGAACTGATTTTCATGAATATGCTGCATATGAATTCACTAGGAACAGCAGGGCCTGATTAAGGGTTCAGGCTGCCATAGGATAATATGCTTGTGACACCACCCCCTTGCCTTCTATGCGGTAGGTAAAAATTAACTCATCCTTAATTTAAAATCGGCTTCCTTCCTCTGTTTTCGAAAGTCAACTTCACTTGACTTTTTAAAAGGTTCACTACAATCTTTGTCACTCATTTTGTTTAAATTCAGAACTATGTAGCGTAACAGAGACATGAATGAGTGTTACTGAGGGTGAAGGTGGAAGGAACTGTCATGTCTGCGTTTGTCACCGTCTTTGCCAATGATGACTCATTGTCTTCAGCTTTTATCATTGGGAATACGTCAAGATTAAAACCTTACTACATTTTTCTTTCATGTTTTCTTTTTACTTTGGAGAACAACTGTTTTATTTTAAAAGTAAATTCAGTTTATACCTCTCCCCCTATCCTTTCCTTGCTTGCCTACCACTTCCAATTGTTTCGCTCCACCACTATTATCTCCATCTTCTCACTTCCTTCCACCCCTATCGTCTCCATTTACTTTCCTCTACCTCCTATCTCCTCATCATCTTTGTAAGGTTTTTAATGATTTAGTTGTGTCTTCTAATGCAGTTGTTCTGTCTATTGTGTATTGTATTAATTTTTACTGATTCTATTGTTTCTCTTGTCCTTACTTATCTATATATTGTTCTGTTTATATTATTTTGATTATGCAGCAATGCGAATTCTGTGACACCTTATAAATAAACTAAGAGGCAGTTTATAAATAACAGATAGTAGTAGTGGAATATTGAGAGGAGCATATGTTATTTATAGAGACACTGAAGGAAAAGTTGAATAGATAAGAAGTGAATCAGGAAAAAACTATGTGAAGAAGGCCAATGGAGTGAAGGGTGTGCAGGAAAAGAGGGTGATCAATGTTATGAGTATGGAGAAATTACCCATAGACTTTGCTGCTAATAGATCAGTCATTACTTTTATGAGAGCTATATCATGGAATGTAGGGGGTGGAAGCCCGATTGCAGTGAGAAAATAGAAAGCGAGATGGGCAGTTGTACACAAGTCATAAAAGTAGTTTGTTTGTGAAGGCAGGGAGAGAGATAGGATGGTAGTGTGAGTAAGAGGCTGAGTCTTGGCATGATTTGTTTAGGATTGGTGGGATGAGACTGTGTTTAGTGGACGATGGGAATGAGGCAGGTTGAAGAGGTGAGCAAGTGGTAGGCATGTTGTGGGGGGAAAAGCATAAGAAAAGGGAATAAGGTCAAGGGGGCATGTTGTAGTGTGAGATGCTAAGATGAGTGCAGAGACTTTATCCTTGTCCGTACAATATATAGTTCATTGCTTGAGAGCATATGTGTTCACCTCTGCTCTCTGGTCTCCAAGCTGCCTCTGTTTCTCCTCCACAAAACTCCAGCAGCAAATTTTACTCCAGCAGAAGACAGGAAGCTGAATACTATCGGCCAATCTCCACTTAGATCAGTATGGAGGGCTCAGTGGAGAATAGGATCCACTATCAGCCAAGATAACATAAGCTCACAGGAGAATGGTGAGCCGTTGGGACAAGTCAGTGACCAAGTGCCTTCACTGGTTGTAAGAATATATGTACATTACTGTGTATATGTCATTTTGTTAAAAGCACAGTAACAGGCTCCATCTTTACGTTAACAATGCTGCTAAATCTAACCTTCCTCTCAGTTGCATGCTAAATCCTCTGACATTTAATTAATTGCATATATGTACTATACCATTACTTGTGTTTGTATCGAAGTATGGAAACCCTGCTGTTCATTTCAAGTTCAAACTACTCACAAACTCAGTATATAAAAAGCTATGAAAGATATGCTTTCCAAGTTAAAACCACACTTTCATTTTATTATGCATTTATACTTCTTTAATTTAATTGTTTTAAACAACAAACCGTTCAGATTTATAGCAGCATTTCCCAGAGGAAATTGCTTACATTGACTTTGTAGGATAGATCAGTGGGTCTTTCTTTCATGGGAACACTGAGATACAGGGCACACTCATTGCTCTTGGAATAACTCCAAAGGAAACTGCATAGGAAGCAGATAATGGGCCAATAAAATCAACCATATCACATCTGTATTCCAGATTACTGACACTTAGCAAGTTTTAATAAATGATACTGGATACCAATCCACTGTTATCACAAGTTAACATGTACAGCTATGAAGACCAGATTGATTGCAGTTACAACTATTATAAACTATATAAAGATATATGTATGATGGGAGACTGTAGCCACTGCTAGGTCTGTGTCTGCTGTGCTAGCTCAAAATTTTCTTTCGTTTTGAGTTACAATATACCCATATGGGAAAGATGCAAGAACTCTGTGTGAGAGGTGTCAAAGTCAGATAATTGGATATAGTCAGTTTAAATTAATATCTAACAACTTGATTGTCTTTGTCTGAAATTATGCGCATAGCACGCTACGGTGTGTAGGAGGATACTCAGACGCAACACGTGGCAAACAGTTTTACACACATTTACACACATTGACACGATCATGCACATCTGTAATTAGCTCATATTAAATATAGTTGCAACACATAGATATTTGTGTACAAATGTAGCAGCGTTTATGGTTGATATTATAAGGTTATATACATGTTAGTGAAATCTAAGGTTCAGATCACAGGAAACATTTCATGTCTGGTAGCATTATAATACCCAATTTATTCGCAGATGTCCGGTTCTATCGCCAAACAGAACGCGCATTGAGTATGGTAGTTACAGATTGTAGGGAATAAATGATTAGAATGATATTGTCTGTGTAATGTAAATAGACTAGTTTAAACTGGATTCTCAGCAGGAAAATTGGAATGCATCTCCAGGAAAGCTGACCCCCACCCTTGGATATTTTCGTTTGAACTGGCCAATGACCTACTGGACACTTCTGAAGCCTGAACCTATGGAAGCAAGCCATCATCTGTATTGTTTCACTGTATTCACTGACTGTATATAAGCAGGAGCTCTGGACCCAGTAGTTAGTCTACTTGACCACAGCCTTCAGACCTGAATGACTGTACACTGGATCCAGAGCGCCTGCCATAAGTAACGGCTGTACTTATTTTATTCTCACTTGTTACTCTGCTACTTTTTGCTAATAAATTGAATTGTGCTTTGGAACCACATCACTGGAAGTGGACAATCATTATTGGACAGCAACTAGAAGCTCATAACAGAGGCAGAACAAATCCTAGGAATTAAAGACAGAACTTCCAAAAAAATGCACGTAAATGGCTTGATTTACAGTTGTACAAAGGTGCATTTTCTGATGTATAAATGGGTCTCTTTTGTCCCGCTTCATACTGTACTGCTCATAAAGGGTAAGCTGCATGCAAGCAACAAGTTCGCCTTTAATAAGCAGTACAGTGTGAAGCAGGACATAAATCCCAACTATCCTTGCAGTTGGACCAACAAAATCCTGACTGAGTGGAACAGTCACACAAAACTGGGATTGCCCCACCAGAATCAGGACAGTTGGCTACCATTGCCCGTATATTTGTAGGGGATGGGAAGAATCCCCCTCTAGAAATCCTGTGTTTGCCCCTGAGTGTTGACTGCTGTGTAGTAACAGTATGAATCCCACTAATATCCTACACTGGGAGAGAGTTTACTTAGCAAAGAGGGGGGAGATTACCCAAGGTGAACAACCCATTTTACCTGGTGCTTGGAGTCGTGTGTATAACACGATAAGTATAAAAGATGAATTGCTGTAACTCACCGTGAGCAAGTAATGAAGGAGGTTAATACAGCTACATTAATAGTCTGACCTGATCATCTGACCTATTCTAGTACCTTGTTATGGCCAGGTTCCTGTCATAAATGGGATCTTTTACTTAAGCTAGATGGGTTGGCATGTTCAAATCCTGAGAAAGGATGTTTATGGCACAACTCCATAGGGGGCCATCATATGTAAGATTAGTTTGACATTACAAAAAGGGACACTAGCTGTAAGGTTCAGTATGCTGTGTAGTCATATAGAAAATGTAATACATCAAAGGAAAAGTGTTCATAATTCATACTGACATCAATGTGTATTTATCATCAGTGGAATTAGGCATAATGCATATGTCAAACAGAAATACTAACTATTGTCCCCAATATTATAATTCAATATGTGGGCAGCAGGTTGGCTTAGTGGCTAGCATTTCTGCCTCACAGCACTGGGTTCATGAGTTTGATTCCTTATCTGTGTGGAGTTTGTACAGTCATGGCCATTAGGGTGATTCCAAAAATGCCATTATGTGAAAAAACATGACAGTAATTTTTATTTTGAAATCATATCATATTTAGAACTTGCACAACTCAACCAAAGTTTATAATATGACGATTACATTATGATAATGCAGAACGGTAATTTGTTTCATAATATATTAAAGCTTAATGTTTTTTTCATCAAACATTTTAAACAATCACCAAGTTTATGTTAGTCACTTTCATAAATGATCTCTTGATGGCATCAGTTTGTGTTGGCGTGCAGAACTTACTGCGATGCTCCCCCACAACCTGCAAAAGAAACTGCTTCCGTTCCTCGTTTCCTGCTATCAAAGCATTGAATTCTTGGATTAGCGCCACACCTCTCTCAGCAAGATCATTTACTACCTTCACTGAGTCTGCAATCTTCTGACTGTTTTGGTAAGATTCAAGGTCTGAAAGGGTATTCATCAGAGAAAATGACTTTACCCCAGTCCTCAGCAGTCCAATTCCTGTACCTTTTGCAGAATATCATTCTGTCCCTGATGTTTTTCCTGGAGAGAAGTGGCTTCTTTTCTAGTCTTCTTGATACCAGGCCATCCTCCAAAAGTCTTCGCCTCACTGTGTGTGCAGATGCACGCACACCTGCCTGCTGCCATTCCTGAGCAAGCTCTGCACTGAAGGAAGTGAGCTCACTCACAATTTTGCCTAAGAACACAGCCATGAATAAGGAACGGTACCAAAACATCCTCCAAGAGCAACTTCTCCCAACCATCCAAGAACAGTTTGGTGACAAACAATGCCAGCATGATGGAGCACCTTGCCATAAGACAAAAGTTATAACTAAGTGGCTCGGGGATCAAAACATCTACATTTTGGGTCCATGGCCAGGAAACTCCCCAGACCTTAATCCCATTGAGAACTTGTGGTCATTCCTCAACAGGCGGGTTGACAAAAAAACCAAACACAAATTCTGACAAACTCTAAGCATTGAATAGGCAAGAATGGGCGGCCATCAGTCAGTATGTGGCCCAGAAGTTGATGACAGCATGCCAGGGCGAATTGCAGGTCTTCAAAAATAAGTGTCAACACTGCAAATATTGACTCTTTTCATAAGCTTAATCTAGTTGACAATAAAAGCCTTTGACACTTATGAAATGCTTGTAATTTTACTTCAGTATAACATAGCAATATCTGATATTAGTGTCATTTTCAAAACTTTTGGCCATGACTGTATGTTCTCTCCATTTTTGCGTGGATTTCCTTCGGGTGCTCCGGTTTCCTCCCACACTCCAAAACCATACTTGAAGGTTAATTGGCTGCTATCAAATTGACCCTAGTCTGTTTTTATTTAGGGAATTTAGACTGTAAGCTCCAATGAGCCAGAGACTGATGTGAGTGGGTTCTCTATACAACGCAGCAGAATTAGTGGCGCTTTATAAATAGCTGCTGATGATGATGATATGTATCTCTGTGTAGATTTTGGTGACCAGCTGATTGAATGTAAAATTAGGGTTGGATATGAAAAGTCGACAGTCAAAATGTAAGCACAATAATGTCAACAGTCATAATGTGTACATGTTCATAAAGTTGACACGGCTAAAATGTCAACATGTAAACTGTGGACAGGGTTGTAAAGGCGACAGTCAAACTGTTGACATTAATCACTAGATTTAACACAGCAATCATATGAAAAAAAGGTGTGGCACTATAGCAGGGAAACCCGCAGCATGGGGTCCTCCTGCCATAATGTCAAACCAGCCACGGGCCGTTCAGTGCACGGCTGGATTCCATAGGGAAATAGGTTAAAGTGGTTTTGAGAACAAGCCGTGGGAAACCCCATGTTATATACTGTATATGAGTGATGCGTCATTAGAGCTTTCAGGAGCTAGTATTAAGTGACATTTAATGGTTTTTTTTGCCATGTCAAGGATCCCTGGATTTGTTACAGATGAAGAACCTGGATCTAAGCGAGATATAAAGAGGGTGAATGAGGTTAGTGTAGGGGTGCTTTTAATTCAACAGACTTATGTCTGTGTTTTATTTACATTTTTCTTTGTTGTAAAACAGGTCCCAATTGGCCCTGGGTGACAGGGCATGCTGGCACTTGTGGCTCCCCAAGTGCCAATATGCCCTGCCAGCTATGGGTATGCTGGTGCTTGTAGTACTACAATTGCCAGCATGTCCAAACACTTAATGGCAGCCTGGGCATGCTGGGACCTGTAGTGCACCAGTGACAAAATGGATTACTACATTGATTCAATTACTATTACCCCACACCAAATACCCCAAGGGTGTGGGAAAAGCCCTAGTGCTATTAGCAGACTGATCTCCATAGGGAATCCAGCCCCAGGCTGAACAGCCTGGGGCTGGTTTGACACTACGGCAGGGGTACCTCAGGCTGCAGGTTTCCCTGCAATAGTGCCACCAGCCCAGGTGCTGTTAATAGTAAAACTTTTTGTCCTTCTGATTTTGCTAGTACCATGCTAGGCTGGCAGCACTAGGGTTGGTTAAGCTGTTTAAAGGGGGAAGCACGCCATTTATTTTTTAAATTTAATGCATCCGTTTCTATTTTTTATGTACTGCCATTTTATATCTAGGGATTTATGTCAACATTTTAACTATTGACTTTACAACTCTGTGCATATTTTACATGTCATCATTTTAACTGTGTCGACATAAGACCATGTACATATGATAACTGTCGACCTTATAACTGCGTCAACATTATGGCTGTCAACATTATGATGCATCGACATTTTGACCGTCGCTGTTTTGACATTTTGATTGTATCCATAAAATTATGCCTAGAATATATATTTGATGAAAATATTCAATTTATAAGAAATCCTGAGTGGACAGATATGTTGAAAGACATAAAGGATGTTATTAGCATATGCACAGCCTTCTCTCTCAGTGACCTCACAAAGGAGGGGGCTAAGGGGGAAAGGACTTAAAAGGTTTTAAAACCATGAAAATCTGTTATACCTTGTCAGACTAAGGGAATCACTTGGCTAGTGAAGTTCTGGCCAACTTTCAACAATATTGCTAATAAAAACAACAATATTAACAACAAAAATGAAGAGAAAAGTTAAATGTAAATATAGTTGCTCACCCAAAGTTTAAAGTGTTCGTGACCCATCCATGAAATTGGAATAAATAGTGTGAAGAATCTATGTAAGTGGTAGTAGTAGCATTTTCCCCTAATAAGAGAAGTGTAAAAGAAAGAGAATTATAATACAATAAGAGGATGGTTCACTAGAAAGGAACTGGCCTTAAGTAACATAAACACCAAGGTTGTTTATAGTAAGAAAAAGAATTGAGATTAGCAAGAGGTAACTTAGCATTTAGGGGTTATGAATTATTAGCCAATGAGTATTAGGGGTCAGGGAGGAGCTATGCTAGGGATGGCTTATAAGGGCAGTAAGTGGCAGTTGGCTTTCTCTTTCCTTCTGGAAAGTTCTGTTGAGTATACCCTTACTGGAGTATACCCTTACTGGAGTATACCCTTACTGGACCTGTTGGTAAGTATTTCAGATTCTTCAGATCTTAATTAACTTAACTCCTTTTTCTTGTCCTTCACACAATTTTCCATTGTCCCTCTCTTTTACTTTTCCTTTACAGTTTTTTTCATTTCCCTCCAGAATTCTTCATTTCTTTCTTATCTATTTCTTATAGTTTTTTATCCCCAGCTGAATATTTTTTCTCTTTTTTTCCCCCATTGGCCTCAATTATCCCTCCCTCGCGCCCATTTTTGTATATTGTTTTATTTTCATCCTGTCAATATGATGATTAGATCCAAGAGGCCCCGGGTTTCCCTGCATCACCTCATCCGGTATATCTCTAGTGCTCCCCTGAGGCGTGTCCACTTTATGGACGTACGGCAATTAGTCCACGCTTCCCCCTCACTTGCCGAGCACCAGTCAAGCGAGAGGGGAATGCCGGGGGAGCTGCATTTTCTTCCCTCGCATCTGCCTCATGTCTATGCGCACGCACTGGCTCGGGACATGGCGCATGGATGCATAGCCATGTTGGCATCAGCAGCCATTACAGTGTCGGGTGACGTGGCCTACTTGAATGTGTCCCCCATCAATGGTAATTTGGATATAGTATACCGGGACGAGGGGGGGGGCAATGTCCCCTGCAGCAGGGATGTTATTTCTCCCTGCTGCTCTCAATCCTTCCACATTATTATTGGCAGTGGAGAAGGCACATATTGTGCGCATATTCCACCCTTTTCACAAGTAGGTAACCCTGCTCCTTGCAATATTGTCCAGAATATTCACACAGATGTTGAAAATTTCATTCCCCAGATCAACATCAATCAATATAATACTAATTATCAATCTGCCTGTCTATTGCAGGGCAGCTTAACTGGTTTTCCCCCCTTGCCACACAGTTCTCCGCTTCCAGGAACTAGTGACCCACCTCCTCCTGTGTTAATCCCATCCTGCCTTTGCAGGTGTCAGATGATGAGATCCAGGCTTCTATCGCCCGCGATTCACATAATGGGTCCTAATTTGGATACGGCTGGCTGCGTGCCTAATTGTAATTTCTCGTGGTTTGCCCCTTCCTTCCAGGTTCAATCCCTTCTTGGCCTTTAGAACTGTGCATGTCGGGTTATCCCAATGGGTAGAGTTTTTTGCCGTAAACTGGAGAAAGAGATAATGCAGGTAGGGTCAGAGGCCATCAATTTGTTAGGATCTCCGCTGAAATTAGGGAGGATTAAGTTATGTGGCAGCTTTTCTTGCAGTATTTCAACAGGGTTTGTTTGTGGACACTTCCTCCTGCAACTAATGGAGATATGGGGGTAAATGTATCAAGCTGAGAGTTTTCCGGCGGGTTTGAAAAGTGGAGATGTTGCCTATAGCAACCAATCAGATTCTAGCTGTCATTTTGTAGACTGTACTAAATAAATGATAGCTAGAATCTGATTGGTTTTTCAAACCCGCCGGAAAACTCTCAGCTTGATACATTTACCCCATGTAGTTGTTTACAGATGCGGTTGGATCCGCTGGCTTCAGGGCTTACCTGGACGGCGAGTAGTGTGCCGCACCGTGGCCCCTTTTGTGGCATCAGGAGGGGCTGAAAAAGAATCTTTTGCTGTTGCAGTTGTTTCCAATTATTTACAACAGTAGAATTGTGGGGGGATAATAATAATGTAGGTACAAAATAATACCTAAATTATGTTATTTTATGTTTGTAAAAAATACCAAAATAAAACCAAACAAAACCAAAACCAAAACACGCAAGGGCGGTTTTGGCAAAACGATAACCAAAACACAAAGGTAATCCAGATTCAAAACCAAAACCAAAACACGGGGGTCAGTGAGCATCTCTATTCCACACACACATACACACATTACATTGCCACAAGCCTGCTGTGCTATCACACACACATTACTGTGCCCCTTAATCACCATGCTGTGCCTCCTTATGATCACACTGCGCCCTTCATGCTGCTTTTGCCCCCTCCTTCTCCTGGCCCCCTTTCATCACCCTGTTCCATGCTGCTTTTGCTTCCCCCTTCTCCTGGCCCCCCTTCATCACCCTGTGCCATGCTGCTTTGGCCCCCCCCCACACTCTGCCATGCTGCTTTGGCACCCCTTCACACTCTGCCATGCTGCTTTGGCCCCCTTCACACTCTGCATGCTGCTTTGTCCCCCCTTCATACTCTGCCATGAAGCTTTGGCCCCCCTTCACTCTCTGCCATACTGTCTGTGCTCCCCCTTCACACTCTGCCATGCTGTCTGTGCTCCCCCGATGGGCGTCGGGCCCCCCCCCCCCAAACAGAAAAACCTGGATAAAAAATCTGGAAAATATACTTACAGTTACAGAGATGTTGCAGCTGCTCTCTCTTCTTCTGCGGCGGCGGGATCAGTGTGAAGGAAACGTCACATTATCGCAGGGGCGGAGCAATGATTCCCCTGCGATCATGATTGGCAGCTGCCTGGCTGTCACAGGCAGATCACATGATCGCAGGGGAATGATTCCTCCACCCCTGCGATCGCATTCTGCTGCCTGGCTGTCACGCTGACAGCCAGGCTGAAGACAGCAACAGACAGCAGCGCAGACCAGCAGAGACTGGAAGACAGCGGGCCCCCTGGTAAGTATGTGTTGCGCCGCCTGGTGAGCCCGGGCCCGGTACAACAGTACCCCCCCCCCCCGTACCCCCCTGATGGCGACCCTGGTTGACCTAGTTGCATTGGGAATATGACTCTGGAAAAATGATCATGCAAAGTTAAAGATACTGGACCAGTTGCAACTGATGTGGGAAAACCAGGGCCTTTGAGCACTATAAATAATCTTATGCAATATTGAACTTTTTATAAATCTTTTGTAGCATTATATATATTATTCAAATAACTCTCATGTAAATGTTGCATTTATCTGGAGAGAAAGTGACTCCTTTATCTTTCAGTACATTTATGCTATAATTAGATTAATTATGGTTATCTGCTCAGCACATTGGCTCGTTTGTGTATCATGCAAAAAATCACATGCTTTCTATTTACATGTCTGTGACCTGAAATGTTACTCTATAATATTGCTGTGTTACACCACTAAAACATGCATATGTGACTATTCTGCTTTTGTCATCTTGCTGCTGTTTAGCATCCATAATGTAATTTAAAAAAGTGCAAAAATATGGACCCACAGCACAAATGCTATTTTTTGTCACCGTTTTTATATTTGTGCAGATTTGCTTGGTAAGATGACATTGACTGCAGGGGTGAAAAATTTTGCGCCTTCTGATCTGAGAAGTTGGCAGAAATGGGGCAAGAATGCTCCTCACTCTTTGCCCACATGAAAAAATTAAACATTGTGTTGTGGGACAAGATATTTAAATGCACTTCAAAGGGTAGAGATTGTGCATGTATGGAGATTTTCCCATCTTACAAGCGGCCGTATAGCCTCTTTACCCCCAATTAATCTACCTGAATTTTACACATCCTTGGAGCTGGTGGAAACTGAGTTCCTGCTTATACTTTTTATTGGATGCTAGGTGCACATTATATCAGGGATGAGCGGGCTCGGATTTCGCTAATCCGAGCCCACCCGAACAGCGCGGATCCGACGGAATCCGAGCACTGTTCGTGTATTTCCGGCGGCGAAATGAATCCAAAACGAGGTTATGACATCCAAGTCTCGCGTCGGATCTCGCGAGACTCGGATGTCATAAATTCCCAGCTTGCGGCCGTCATCTTCATTCTGGCTGAGATCAGGGAAGAGGGAGGTTGTAGTGTAGTGGTGCTCCTGTGTCCTGTGTCCTGCTTAATCCAGTGGTTAGTTAGTTCTCCTGTGCTCTGTCCTGTTGATCAGTCCAGTGGTGCTTTTGTCCTGTGCTCTGTCCTGCTGAGTCCATAGTTATTTTAAAATAATTAAAAAATCCTAAAAAATTTTTTAAAAAATAAAAAACTAATTATAGAAAACTAATTAAAAAAAAATTATACAAAAAGAATTTTAAAAAAATTATTTAAAAAGTATAAGAAAAATTCTAGTGCAATATATTCTTGCAGTCCAGAAATATTAGTACTGCAATACCTACGTTCACTGTTCTTGCAGTCCAGAAATATTAGTACTGCAATATTTACCTACGTTCACTGTTCTTGCAGTCCAGAAATATTAGTACCAGAGATTAAACTACGTTCACTGTTCCTACAGTCCAGAAATATTAGTACCAGAGATTAAACTACGTTCACTGTTCCTGATTGGTTTGTTAAAGTGCGAATGTCCTATTTCAACAACATCAGGGTGGGTGGGAGGGCCCAAGGACAATTCAATCTTGCACCTCTAGCAAACTCTTGCAAACTGCCATCCTGTCTGCCACTGCAGTGCCACTCCTAGATGGGCCACGTGTTTGTGCCGCCCACTTGTGTCACTTAGCTTAGACATCCAGCTACCTCGGTGCAACCTTTTGGACTAAAAACAATATTGTGAGGTGTGAGGTGTTCAGAATAGACTGGAAATTAGTGGAAATGAATGTTATTGAGGTTAATAATAGTGTAGGAGTGAAAAAAAACAAAAATATGGATTTTAGCCCTTTTTATGCTTTTTAAAAAAAAAAATCAGAACCCAAAACCCAAAATCAGAACCAACACCTTTCGTGGGGTGTTTTGGCAAAACAAATCAGAACCCAAAACCTCAAGCTAATCAGAACCCAAAACACCAAAAGTGGCCGGTGCACACCCCTACATTATATGGGAAAGCAAATACCAATGTATTAAAAGCATTAACATCTAGTATTGTTACAAATGTAATAAATAGAGTTCCAATTCCCCCTAACTTCTATGACCCACTTAAAGAAGTGTCCCTGTTCATATAACAAGCACACCACAAATAGGAAATAGATTAGTGCCCCTGAGAAAACTCCTGTTAAGCTGGGTACACACTACAGAAATTTCAACCAACTTTTTATGCCGAGCGATTTTACATGCGACCGATGGTCCGATCGGTCGGTCCATGGACTGCATACACACTAGCCTTGTTTAGGACGAGACAGGGAAGAGCGGACGTCCCGTTAGCGACTTTTTACAGCCATGTTGTCGTGAGCAATGACTGTAATTTCGTACTCATTGTTGTGGATCGGTCGGAAGTTTATACACACTACACAGCGGAAACGAGATTGGAACGAAAATATTAAACAGTACGACCAACCAAATGAGGCGACAATCGTCCATTTGGGCAGACTTTCGACCATCGTGTAACTGTACACACAGACCCGACTTTTGAACGAGCGGTCATATGTCGGCTGTTTCAGCCGATTATTGGACGAAAACAGTGTAGTGTGTTCCCAGCTCAGGGAGCTGCGAGCTGAAATCCAGCGAAATATTACCGTATTAACGGTAATATTTTTTGAGAGCGGGATTTTAGCGGTTCTGGCTAACAATTGAATACCCCCCTTAATGTTATTTTTGTCTATATGAATATTTTTTTGAGGCCTTGCAATGACCACATTGGGAACTACCTTGTTTAGCTTAAGGTGGCCTTAACACTAGCAGTCAGTACCTATCTGCTCACTTGAAAAGCTCTGCAATTCCACATGAAGAAAAAGTCTCCAAGTGCTAGTAGCTAATTTAATTTTTATTTATTTTAACATTGAAAAGGACACAACCATAATAATCATTTTTACAATTTATGCTCTGGCAAGATGTTACACCACCCTGGACTGTCAATTTCTTTAAAAAAGTGTCCATCCTCATAGGCGAGCACGAGGGGAGATTACAAGTGTCCAGAATTCATCCCTCTAGACCAGGGGTCGCCGAACCTCCGAAAGGCATGCCAGACGTGGCACGCGGACCACTTCTGTCTGGCACGCCGGTGCTGAAGCTGCTTCAGTAAAGCAGCCAATAACAGCCGAAATTGAGCTCTGCGCATCTAATTGGAACACTATGAATAGGGGGGATAACTATATGACATACTGTGAATTGGGGGACAACAGAGGCACACTATGAATTGGGGGGGCAACAGTGGTATACTATGAATAGGGGGGACAACTATGTGACATACTAT